>NC_057807.1:512133841-512137949 GCF_018294505.1 Triticum aestivum
GGGACGGCAAGAGTTGGATACAAATATGGAAAGTATATCTGGGGCGTTACAACACTCCACCACTACGAAAAGATCTCGTCCCGATATCTAGGACTGAAAGAACTCCGGGTACTCAGAACGGAGGTGATCCTCGCGTTCCCAGGTAGCTTCACGGTCGGAATGGTGTGACCACTTGACTTTGAGAAATTTGATTGACTTGTTGCGAGTCTTGCGTTCAGTCTCTTCGAGAATAGCAACTGGGTGCTCACGATAGGAGAGATCTTCTTGGAGCTCAATGTCCTCGAAGTTGACGGTGCGGTCAGGAGTCTTGAAGCACTTTCGAAGCTGAGAGACATGGAACACATCATGAACATTTGCAAAGTTTGAAGGAAGCTCGAGTTGATAGGCGAGGTCGCCTCTCTTGCTGACAATCTTGAAAGGTCCCACGTATCTAGGGGCAAGCTTCCCTTTGATACCGAAGAGACGAGTACCTTTCATGGGAGAGACGCGGAGGTAAACATGATCTCCGATCTCGAAAACCAGATCACGGTGCTTACTATCATAGTAGCTCTTCTGGCGGGACTGGGCTGCTTTGAGGTTATCACGAATGACTTTGCACATTTCTTCTGCTTCTGTGATTAAGTCATTACCCAGCAGCTGACGTTCACCGGTTTCAGACCAGTTGAGAGGGGTACGGCACTTCCTGCCATATAGAATTTCAAAAGGGGCCTTGCCCGAACTTGCTTGAAAACTGTTGTTGTATGAGAATTCAGCATATGGAAGACAATCCTCCCACTTCATGCCGAAGGAGATCACACAAGCCCTGAGCATATCTTCAAGAATTTGGTTGACACGCTCGACTTGACCGCTTGTTTGAGGATGGAAAGCTGTGCTGAAGCGGATGTTGGTGCCCATGGCTTTCTGAAAAGAATCCCAAAACTTGGAGGTAAAGATGCTGCCACGGTCTGAAGATATCACTTGAGGAATACCGTGCAGAGAGACAATGCGAGAGGTATAGAGTTCCGCCAATTGAGCTGCAGTGATTGACTCTTTGATAGGCAGAAAATGAGCCACTTTGGTGAGCTTGTCGATGACAACGAAGATAGCATCATTGCCACGCTTGGACTTTGGAAACCCAGTCACGAAGTCCATTTCAATATGGTCAAACTTCCATTCTGGAATGGCAAGAGGTTGGAGGAGACCAGCTGGCCTTTGGTGTTCTGCCTTCACTCTTCTGCAGACATCACATTCGTTCACGAATTGAGCGATCTTGCGCTTCATTCGAGTCCACCAATAAGCTTGCTTGAGGTCCTGATACATCTTCGTACTACCAGGGTGGATTGAGAGGAGAGAGTTGTGAGCCTCGTTCATGATCACCTTACGGAGTTCACCTTTGGGCACAACAATTCGATCCTCGAAGAAGAGAGTGTCCTTGTCATCAAGTCGGTAGCACTTGTACTTGGACTGACTCTTTGCAATACCAATCTTCACCTTCTTCACCATAGCATCAAGAAGTTGGGCTTGGCGAATCTGGTCTTCTAAGGTAGGAGAGACTTGAAGGTTGGCGAGGAAACCTTGAGGAACAACTTGCAGATTAAGTTTGCGGAAAGCTTCACAAAGCTCGGGTTGATAAGGCTTGAGAATCAGACTGTTGCAATATGCTTTTCTGCTCAAAGCGTCAGCAATCACATTAGCCTTGCCTGGAGTATACTCGATACTCGGATTGTACTCTTGAATCATTTCGACCCATCGAGTCTGCCTGAGGTTGAGATTAGGCTGAGTGAAGATGTACTTGAGACTCTTGTGGTCAGTGAAAATATCCACTTTCCTTCCCAATAGAAGATGTCTCCAAGTCAACAAAGCGTGCACAACTGCCGCCAACTCGAGATCATGAGTGGGGTAGTTCTTCTCATTAGGTTTCAACTGGCGAGAGGTATAAGCAACAACTTTCTTCTCTTGCATCAGTACAGCACCGAGACCTTGGAGAGAGGCATCACAAAAGACCTCGTACGGCTTGGTTTCATCAGGTGGAGTCAGAACTGGAGCAGTGATCAATTTCTCTTTCAAAGTGTTGAAAGCAATATCACACTCCGGAGACCAAACGTACTTGACGTGCTTCTGAAGAAGATTTGAGAGAGGCTTGGCGATCTTAGAAAAGTTTTCAACGAATCTTCTGCAATAGCTTGCGAGACCGAGAAAACTGCGGAGTTGCTTTACATTCTGAGGAGGTTCCCAATTCACAATTGCAGACACCTTCTCAGGATTCACGGAAATGCCCTTGGCGGAGATGATATGACCAAGATAAAGAACCTCATCGAGCCAAAATTCACACTTGGAGAACTTGGCGTAGAACTGATGTTCTCTGAGCTTGTCAAGAACCAAACGCAAGTGCTTGGCATGATCTTTCTTGTTCTTCGAGAAAACCAGAATGTCGTCGAGATAGACCAAAACGAATTCATTGGTGTAGGGGTTGAAGATGAAGTTCATCATGCGAGAGAACGTCGGAGGAGCGTTGGCGAGGCCAAAAGACATGACGGTGTATTCATATGAACCAAAGCTTGTTCTGAACGCCGTCTTGGGAATATCTTGCTCACGAATACGAATCTGATGATAACCCATACGGAGATCAAGCTTGGAGAATACTTGAGCACCCTTGAGTTGTTCGAACAGCTCATTGATGTTGGGAAGTGGGTATTTGTTCTTTATGGTCTTCTTGTTTACTGGACGGTAATCAACACAAAGTCGACTCGATCCATCCTTCTTCTTCACAAAAAGAACACCACAACCCCACGGAGAAGTACTAGGCCGAATGAGACCCAATCTTTCTTGCTCATCGAGTTGTTTCTTCAACTCCTTCAACTCTTCGGGGCCGAGCTTGTAGGGACGTTTGCACACAGGTTCCGTGCCAGGCTCAAGTTCAATAACGAATTCAACTGGCCGGTGCGGAGGCATTCCTGGGAGCTCTTCTGGAAAGACGTCTTGATATTCGCAAACAACCGGAATCTGCGAAATAGCATCCAATTCACCCTTCTCATTGAGAGAAAACAACCGGATGGAATTATCCCGAGCGGCAAAGACAATGACCTCCTCAGACGAATGAGTCAGTTGAATCTGCCTGGCTGCACAATCAAGCTGAGCTTTATGCTTAGAGAGCCAGTCCATCCCGAGAATAAGATCGATATCCGAGTTGCCAAGGATCATAGGAGAAGCGAGAAACTTGAAATCACCCATCAAGATTGAAATATCCGGCACCTCCATACTGGAACTTAGTCGCTTAGCTGGAGAGACGACTTGCATAGCTCTAGGTAATGCCCTAGTGCTAAAATTGTTCTCCGATGCAAATGGAAATGACATGAAGGAATGCGATGCACCAGAGTCAAAAAGAACTTTTGCAGGAATATCATTAACAGGAAGGTTACCCATAATGACATCTGAAGAATCCTCAGCTTGAGCTGCATTCAGCATATTGACCTTGGCGTGCTTGGGATTGTGTTTGACCACAGCTGTACTTGCCGATCTGACAGGAGGAGGAGGAGGAAGACTCCTCTGGTTGGTACACTTGTTGGCATAGTGACCCTTCTGTTGGCACTTGTTGCACGTGACCTCTGAAAGCGGACGGTGATACGGAGCACTCGATCTTGGCGCTTGAGACGAAGATTTGTTCTGAAAGCCTGGGTTGGGTGGGTGGGATAAACCACTGCCACCTTTGCTCTTCTGCTGATACGGCTGACGGAACGGAGGAGGAGGAAGCCAATACTTCTGCTGCTTGACCACTTGAGTAGAGGAAGACGGAGTAACATCTCTGGCACGCTTCCTTGAAGCATCACACCTCATCTGAGCAGCCTCTTGCTTCAGTGCCATGTTGTAGAACTCATCGTATCTCAACGGCTCAAAGAGGACAAGAGCGAGCTGAATTTCCTCACGAAGACCACCCCTGAACTGATAGATCATGCTCTTCTCATCAGGAACATCCTGCTTGGCAAAACGGGCGAGCTTCTGGAACAACTTGTTGTAGTCATAGACAGACAAAGAGCCTTGCTTCAGATTGCGGAATTCCTGACGCTTACTCTCAACCACACTTTGAGGGATGTGATGAGCGCGGAAATCTTGACGGAAATCGTCCCAAGTG
>NC_057807.1:512141413-512145410 GCF_018294505.1 Triticum aestivum
GTTGGCTGAGGCGGGCGGCGGGGTGGAGCGGACGCTGTCCGGCGCGGGCCGGACACGTCCGTCGGCGGCGGAGGAAGGAGATCTGTTTTTTTTTAGGGTTTCGGGGAGAGGGAGAGATCCGAAAACGGAGGGGTGTATATATAGGCATAGAGGGAGCTAGGAGAGTCCAAATGAGGTGCGGTTTTCGCCCACACGATCGTGATCGAACGCTCTAGGACATGGAACAGAGTTTGGTGGGTTTTGGGCCAAATTTGGGGGTGTTGGGCTGCAACACACACGAGGCCTTTTCGGTCCCTCGGTTAACCGTTGGAGTATCAAACGAAGTCCAAATGACCCGAAACTTGACAGGCGGTCTACCGGTAGTAAACCAAGGCCGCTTGGCAAGACTCGGTCCAATCCGGAAATGTTTAAACCCCACACAAGAAAGAAAGGTAGAAATGACCACCGGAGGAGAACGAAACGCCGGAATGCAAAACGGACAACGAGGAAAATGCTCGAATGCATGAGATGAACATGTATGCAAATGCAATGCACGTGATGACATGATAAGAGATGCACGAAAAAGAAAACAACACAAGGAGACAAAGACCCAAACCCGAGAAATAAATATAACTTAGCGCCAGGGACGGCAAGAGTTGGATACAAATATGGAAAGTATATCTGGGGCGTTACATAGCAGTACAAAGATTGAACTCAGATAGTACCGGTCAGTGTTGCCGAGGACACTGGCGTTGCGCTATTTCCAAAGCAACCAAAAGATGAGCATGACTAGAGAGTCGAAGCTCGATCTTTGATTCTTTGGGATCCACATCAATGACGTGCCCACCATTCCTCCAGCGTGTGACCAGTACCTGGTATGGCATGTCATTCTCAATCCTACTGGATTTGTATGAGTGTTTGATTGTGTCCAGGAAAACGTAGGATTCTTCACATGAGAGGTTGGAGTGGATGGATTCTTTTCCATAGAAAGTAGTACAAGTGAATCCGGTGCAAAATTCCTATGGATTACAATCATATGAATCAAACAGCCCACAACCCCCGGAGAAAAAATCCTAAGGATTAGAATCCTCCAAAATTCCTTTAGAGATCCTTTGAATCAAAGAGGGCCTTATTATGGTGGATGTTGTAAGTTTGGTTTTGTTTCCGCAACGAGAATGGAGCCGTGGCGGAGCGAAAGTCTCCTTCTGCTCCCAAGCTCAAATGAGCTTGGGTGAACAATAAAATCGCAAAAACTTCAAAAATCTGAATTTTTTGTGACAAACATTGACAAAATTTTCAAGTGCATGCAAAAATTTATCATGCACATTCCTAGAAGGTGTAGCAAAAAAAAGTAAAATCAGTGCTCCAAAATGCTTTTGAAAGTAGCATTTTCAGAGTATTGGTTTCTTTTTCTACGCCTTCCAGAAATGTGATTCCATGACGATTTTTTGCAAGCACGTGAAACTTTTGTCAATGTTTATAACAAAAAAATCAGATTTTTTATTTGAATGTTCACCCGAGCTCGTTTGAGCTCCGGAGTAAAAAGTCCGCGTCCCCGTGGCGGAGCCCCTTTTGATCGGGGAACAAAGGAGATCAGATGTGCACTGCCACTACATGACATGCATACACCCTTCCGATGGATGTGCATTGCCAAGGTAGCGTGCGGCGAGCAGGGCACCGGACGGGCGACGTGCTTCTGGGCACTTATTTGGAGGTGCCCTCTGGCGTGGGAACGATTCCGGCAATAATAAGGTATAGGGTAATGGAGCATGATCTATCGAGATGCACATGGGTGACATGGTGATTTTAGCGAGTTCGGGCCTCTCGCGGTGGAGATAACAGCCCTATGTCTCGTGCTCCGGAGAGGCTTTGTTTTATCTTAGTCTGTATCCAGAGATTACAATGAGAGGGAACGGATCCCCGTAGTCCTGAGACTAAAGGCGAAAAGAGAGAGAGATGGAAGAAAAGAGCCCCCCAAGTCTAGTGGTGGGGGTGGCTTATATAGAGTGCGCCACCCTCTCACCTCCTATGTTACAAAGTGGGGCATGAATGCCATAATGCCAGCCCACTACCAAGCCCTCACCATGAGAATGATGTCGACTGCTTTGTTGCCTGCTGGTCTTCGTATATCCGAGTGAGTCGTGCGGTCGAGTGGTGAACTGTCATCCGAGTGGATGGTATACTGCTTGGTCGAGTGGATAGTATGCTGCTTGTCCGAGTGGATAGTATGTCTGTATGAAATTTATCTGGACCCACATGTTGTGTGGACCCCATGCTTTATGATACTTCGACCCTTCGTGGGCCTACCTGTTATGTGTATCCCCAACATTAGCCCCCGAATCGGTTGCGATTTTGCATAACGAGTTTGTGAAAGACACAACTTGGCCCGAGTGATTGCGGAAATACTCGGTACCTGTCATCGTACTTTCAGACAACCAAGGTTTGAACAAAATCTCAATGGATTCCAGCACTGCGCTTTCGACTAATCTGGGGTAAGTGCCCACGAGAAGCAACTTGGTGACATTCGATCATCTCTCGGAAGAGGTTAACTCGTGATCAGAATATGGATGTCTCATTAAATCCAGGCAACAAGATCGACGCATGGACTGCTCTCTCGGTGAGATGCCATTCTTATCCCAGAGGAACGTCAATACGAGTCGGCTCTAGATCCAAAATTATGAGTCTCACGCTTTGAGTCCTAGAAGAAGGCTCAGAACAGGTCCACGAAGGAGCCTTAAACTCACCTTATAGCAATTTTTTGGAGTGATTTGGAGCTGGTCCTGCATCGAGTAACTGATTACTCGGAATTTCTTCACGCCTGGAACGTGTCTTTTTTCGTTGTTTGGCCGTCACTCGGACCGGGCGGACCATTCCAAGTGGATACCATTCCAGTGGGGGCACGCTGAGTGCACCTACTGGGTGTAGTCCCTGAGACTGAAGTCGACTGCGGGCAGTCGGCGGGAGTCTTAGAGCCTATCCTTTTATTGTTGTTTGGCCGTCACTCGGACCAGGCAGACCGTTCTGAATTGACACCAACAGTCGGTGGGAGTCTTAGAGCCTGTCTTTTTTGTTGTTGTTCATCACTCGGACTGGTCAGGCCATACCGAGTGGAGATTACTCCAGTGGGGGCACGCTTAGTACACCCATTGGGTGTAGTCTCCGGGACCGCCATCGTCTACGGCCAGTCGGTGGGGGTCTGAGAGAACTAAAACTCTTTTTAGCTGGTACTGATCGAACTTGTTCTTCTCTCGGATTGGTTTCTTTTTGCTTGATACAGCTTCTGAAGAGGAATCAGCAGTCGACCAGTTGGACGATCCTTGAGCAGCATTGATCATCTCATCAGCAAGGCCCTCAGCAATGGTCTTGACGTTCCTGTCTCAGCTCACCAGCAAGGCACTCAGCAATGGTCTTGACGTTCTTGTCAACCATTTGCTTTGGCGCCAGCCGTTGGATGGGCCTTTGACAATGCGCACAATCTCGTCTTTCTTCTTGACGATGCAGCCCTGAAGTGGTGGTCATGGCCGACCCGCACTTTGCTAAGCCCCCGAGTGGGAGGATTGCTCACCACTCGGTAAGATTTTTCAAACTTAGGCGAGTACTGGACTGCAGCTAAGCCTCCGAGTGGGAGGATCGCTCACCACTCGGTAGGATTTTTCAAACATAGGCGAGTACTGGACTGCAGCTAAGCCCCCGAGTGGGAGGATTGCTCACCACTCGGTAGGATTTTTCAAACTTAGGCGAGTACTGGACTGCAGCTAAGCCCCCGAGTGGGAGGATTGCTCACCACTCGGTAGGATTTTTCAGACTTAGGCGAGTACTGGACTGCAGATAAGCCCCCGAGTGGGAGGATTGCTCACCACTCGGTAGGATTTTTCAGACTTAGGCGAGTACTAGACTGCAGCTAAGCCCCCGAGTGGGAGGATTGCTCACCACTCGGTAGGATTTTTCAAACTTAGGCGAGTACTGGACTGTAGCTAAGCCCCCGAGTGGGAAGATTGCCCTCACAATCTCGTCCTTC
>NC_057807.1:512145778-512148613 GCF_018294505.1 Triticum aestivum
GCATGGCTGACCCTACCGTTTGGTAGGACTTTTAAAACTTAGGCGAGTACTGGACTACAGCTAAGCCCCCGAGTGAGAGGCAGGCTCACCACTCGGTAGGATTTTTCAAACTTAGGCGAGTATTGGACTGCGGCTAAGCCCCCGAGTGAGAGGCAGGCTCACCACTCGGTATGATTTTTTAAACTTAGGCGAGTACTGGACTGCAGCTAAGCCCCCGAGTGAGAGGCAGGCTCACCACTCGGTATGATTTTTCAAACTTAGGCGAGTACTGGACTGCAGCTAAGCCCCCGAGTGAGAGGCGGGATCACTACTCGGCAGGATTTTTTCTTCGACTTAGGCGAAACGGATTCGCAACTAAGGCACCCGCTAGGGGATTTTTAGAACATGTAAAAAATGAACAACAATCATTCGGAAGACTGTAAAATCATGTCTTTTGATAATCAAACTAAAGGGTACTTCTTTCTGAGTTTGAGTAATTGTGGAGCTGGGTTTGCATCGAGCAAAATGTTTCTTTTTGAATTCTCTTCCAGTGGGGGCACGCTGAGTGCACCCACTGGGTGTAATCCCCGAGCCTCTGTCGGACTAGATGAGTCTGGCAGAGGGTTTAAGTCTCCCGGTAAACCTCCATGCAGTTGGCACGGCAAATATCTTTGTCTGGAATTGAATCAATCGGATGGATGCGTAGCGAGGTGGTTGTACAAATGACGTTCAACGAGTAAGGTCGCCTGTACGATTTAGGGATGGCGCTTCATTTTTACCCTTTTGCGTGAAAGGGGTATTTATCCAAGTGGACGTGCTTCCCGAATGATCGGGGTTTGTTGACTGCAAGGAAAAACTTGGTGGCACTTGTATGTCTCCCGGAGGAGATAGACTAGTGGTCTGACATGGACGTGCCATGAAACCCGAGTGACAAGGCTAGTGTGTGGACTGACTCTCCAAAGAGAGGCCACTCATTATCCCGGGGGAAAACCAGCACATGCCATCTCTAAGTCCAAGTTTGTGAAACTGACGCCTTGGAGCCTAGGATAGGGCCAAGTGTATCCGTAGAGGAGCATTGTTTTCACCCTTTTGCAGTCCTGAAGATGACTTTAGGTAATGATTTGGGCGATCGTCCGAGCGGACAGTACTACCCTTATAGATTTTCGGTAGACAGAGCAAGTATGGTCAGAAAGATATTCCTGATGTGATCAATGGGTTGGCTGAATGGGCGTAACCCCTGAGGGCGGCATGGCCAACGGCTGTGCTAGCCCCCGAGTGATGCTCGAAAGAGGCAAGCTTGCTACAGAGTGTGATATGAGGTTTGATCATGCAAAAAAATCCTACCGAGTGGTGAAGATGTGCACAACCGAGAGGCGACGCATGGAGCGCCCGAATGATGAAGACGTGCACAACCGAGTGGAGTGGTGCGGGATGGACGAGTGGGGATGTGCGAGGTGGCCGAGTGACATATTGCGTGTCCAGCCAAGTGGTTGAAATGGTCTTCGAAGGAGATAGCCATATGCTTTCGAAGCTAATGTAATGATGAGGTCGGTGTAGTTTGGTTGCGACACAACAAGACCGGCGTGACAACTGAGTCTGAATAAGAATGAAGATGGCGTGCAGAACGTCTGGGTGATTATAAAATTTGTCAAAGTGGCGGATCGAATGCACTTTTTGAAGTGAAGGATCTGACTGGTGATGAAGTACTTGACTACTCAGGAGAGTGTCATTCCAAGTGAGATACAGCCCCCAAGTGCGGCGTAGCCCCCGAGCGTACTACAGGCTTCGACAACGGACATGTCGAAATACGAGAAATATAGTTTTGAATGGATGATTTGCAATTCATCGAGTCGGACTCGGGTAAAGATGAGGAGAAGCTTCCGAGTGATGCTCGAAAGAGGCAAACTCGCAAAAGAGTGAAGTGTGTGAAGTTTAATTATAAAAGGGACTTATATGTCTCATGCCTGACGAGGTCTATATCATCGATACGATGAAAAGGATTCCACATAGGGGTTGGCCAGATGTGTTTGAAGTCAACAGAGCGACAAGGTCGATGTTGTGGTGCGCTGGGACCGGTATGGTGACCGAGTACGAGCAGCGATGAAGTTGTCGCACAGGGCCGTCGAGTGATCGCGTAACTTGTGTAAAAAATGGCACAAGCCAATGAAATAATTTCTCGGGGAAATTTGATGTGTGATGAAATAAATTGTGTGAATAACACCCATAGACACCCGCTGGGAGTGCAAGGGGCTTGCTGGTTAACCAGCAAGAGTCTGAAAGAGCGCGGGATCCGTTCAAACTTGTCGAAGCGACGGATCCGACTGAACTCACTAATGGCTCAAATAAAACGGAAGTTCAGTGTTTCAACTGAGTTGCAGCCCCGGAGGACCGATACAAACTCGAAAGGAAGAACGACACAAGGTGTTCGTTAATGATGTATGCGAAAACATGGAAGTTGGACTCGGGAGTCACATAACCAGTACTAAGCAAGTATGTGAAAATAAGCAGTCGAGCGTAGAGGTACACTCAGTGGCGTGGCCTCCGAGTGAACGTGATGTGTGAATTACAGAATACTCGGGAAGACGGAAATAACAGAATGTAAAGTTACTTAGCTGTCTGAAGGCGCACGGGGCGGCCGAGTGGTGATGAGGTGACAAACCGATGGCGACGCGCGGGGCGGCCGAGTGGTTATGAGGTGACCAACCGATGGTGACGCGCGGGGTGGCCGAGTGCTGATGAGGTGACCAACCGATGGCGACGCGCGGGGCGGCCGAGTGGTGATGATGTGACCAACCGATGGCGACGCCCGGGACGGCCGAGTGGTGATGAGGTGACCAAACGATGGCGACGCATGGG
>NC_057807.1:512149248-512156529 GCF_018294505.1 Triticum aestivum
CCCGAGTGACGTAGACGTGTTCCACGGAGTGGCGAGGCGCGGAGCGTCCGAATGAAGTAGACGTGTTCCGCGGAGTGGCGACGCGCGGAGCGCCCAAGTGAAGTAGACGTGTTCTGCGGAGTGGCGAGCCGCGGAGCGTCCGAATGAAGTAGACGCGTTCCGCGGAGTGGCGACGCGCGGAGCGCCTGAGTGAAGTAGACGCGTTTCACGGAGTGGCGAGGCGCGGAGCGTCCGAATGAAGTAGACGTGTTCCGCGGAGTGGCGACGCGCGGAGCGTCCGAATGAAGTAGACGCGTTCCGCCGAGTGGCGACGCGCGGAGCTTCCGAGTGAAGTAGACGTGCTCCTCGGAATGGCGACGCGCGGGCGGCCGAGTGATGAGGACCTCTCCAAGCCAGTGATTGCTGGACCAAAACGTCTGTATCCAACTGCCGTAGCTGTCTGTTAACCATCCAAATAAATTCATCCGAACATGTGTGTGAATTGTCCCCGTGGAAGGACATTTCAGTGAGCTTTAGTCCCGTCTGAGTGAACCTGGGTTCGAACAGAGAAAGGGCTGTTAAGCAACTGTCAAGTAATTTGACGACTAAACTGTCAAATGATCAGAAAGGATAAGGTCCTCAATCCTCTGCCGAGTGGCTAGGGACTTGTTCCGCTGAGTTCGTCATCATCAAATTGGAATGCCGCCAGCCCCCACGGGGAGGAGGAGCTATATGTGGGGGTTCATCGAGGACGTTGTGGATAAGGTTGGAGACTACGACAAGGCGGACGGCGCCAGTGACGGTATGCTGAAGCCAACCATCCAAGTAACCTGCATGTTAGTTGTTCGGATTGCAGAAATAATCTCTGAATCAGCCAGCCGAGTGAAAAGGTGAATCGGCCGAGTGAATTACGAGCGGCGATTCGATCGCAACGCCAAGAGCCGAGTGGAATAAATGGTGAGTCGATGGGGCGACGTTGTTCGTCTCAGTGCCTGTAAGTTAGCAAGTACACGTACACCCACAAATATTTTTTGCTTGTACCAGCACTTCCTTGCAAGTTAGCAAGTATAGCCAGCATAGCCACCGAGTTAACGGCATGCATGCATGCACTAATGAACTAGCGCTGAAGCAACGCACTTATGGCCGCAATAATTAGGTAACTGACATTATAAATCCTCACCAATTGGCCGCTTAATGAGGCGATTATACCTTAACAAAGCGGAGCCAGCGGGGTTGCCTATTGGTGGGAGTCGGCCTTCCGTTTCCTTTTTTTTCCTGCATGCAGTTAATTGATCATGGAAGTGGCCACGTTATGCATGCACTTACGAGGGAGTTTATGAGGCCATCGGTTGCAGGTCGTGGGTCGTGGCTGTTTTGTAGGTCCGACCGAGTGAACCAGCAACCTTACGGCCGAGTGAGCCCTGTCTGAGCGGACGCCTCATCCGAGTGCTCCTGCCCGTCCGAGTGAACCGCAGCTAGGCTGGGATCCAGTCGTTGTGGAGCTGGCTAGGCATGCCGACATGGAGGGCCGGGCTCGGAGGCGCTGGTGAGGTTCGGCGTGGACGTGCCGATAAGCACCAGAGTGCTGCTCCCTTCGCTGGAGGTGGACGAGTGACGAGTCTATCCGGCTTGCAGGCGGACAGGATCTAGCTAGTGTTGACCAGCAGATCAGGGCCGAGGGACGCCTTCCTGCTCCAAAAGTATCAATATTAGCAATTAATGCCTAATAATTAGATGTAATTGCTTGACAAGCCAACGCATGGAAGTAGTTCCCCCACGTCCAGAGTCCGTAGACGGAACCTGCATGCAAGAGGCATTAATTAGTCCTAAATTAAGCAAGGATTAAAGACAATTCTGCATGCAATAGGAGTTTCACTTTCCCACGGATTTATTTCCCACTGCATGCAGAGGCAGCCCGGAGGAGAGCCCCGCGTCGTGGAGGCCGCCAGCGGGCAGGCGACCGGTCGGAGGAGCTCCGCGCTGCCGGGCAGGTTCGTGTCTCTCTGCCGAGTGGAAAGGGAGGAGTCTCCCGTCCCCGGTCGGTCCTACGCCTCCATGGTGCGGACACCTGTGTTTTGATTTTCGGTTTGAGCTTTTTTTCGCCCTAGGCCGAAATGGCCGAATTTCGGCCATTTTCAAAATTTTCGGCTGAAATTTGACCAAAATTTGACTGCAATTTGACATAAATTTAACCAAAATTTGAGTAATTTTGGTCTAAATATATTTTTCGCCTCAGGCCGAGATGGCCGAAATTCGGCCGAAATCCATATTTTGCGGCCGAAAATCAAAACACAGGCGGACACCGTCGTCGAGCAGGCGATCGGTTGGGAAAGCCCCTTGGCGTGGAGGCCGTCGGCGGACAGTTGACCGGGCGGAGGAGCTCCACGCTGCCGGCCAGGTTCGAGTCTCTGCAGAGCGGAAAGGGAGGAGTCTCGCGTTGCCGGTCGAGCCTATGCCTGCATGGCGCGGACGCCGGCATCAGGCTGGTGATCGGCTGGGGAAGCCCCGCGATGTGGAGGCCGCCGGCGGGCAGTCGACCGGTCAGAGGAGCCTTGCGTTGCCGGCGAGGCGGGCGCCTCCACAGCATGGAAGCCATCGTCAGGCAAGCGAACGGACGGAGGAGCCTTGCGGCGCTGAATAAGGATGAATTGTCCCTCCTCCTTTTTACTTTAATGATTGATCACGCTTTGGTGATGTCTGATCCTACAGGAGAGAAAGATCAACCCATTGTTAGATAATTAATTCAAAGAAAGACTAGATCGAATGGATACTTCCCTGATCCTTGTGTTTGTACTAATGGCGGGATGGCCAAAATTCCAGCAAGCCAATCGATTGAACTGTTGCCAAAAATAGATGGAAAAACCATTTGCACCATGGCTTGATAGACGCCATGCCCCACGGCGGATCCCAACTGTCGTGGGAACGATTCCGACAATAATAAGGTATAGGGTAATGGAGCATGATCTACCGAGGTGCATATGGGTGACACGGTGATTTTAGCGAGTTCGGGCCTCTCGCGGTGGAGATAACAGCCCTACATCTCGTGCTCCGGAGAGGCTTTGTTTTATCTTAGTATGTATCCAGAGATTACAATGAGAGGGAACGGATGTCCGTAGTCCTGAGACTAAAGGCGAAAAGAGAGAGAGATGGAAGAAAAGAGCCCCCCAAGTCTAGTGGTGGGGGTGGCTTATATAGAGTGCGCCACCCTCTCACCTCCTATGTTACAAAGTGGGGCATGAATGCCATAATGCCAGCCCACTACCAAGCCCTCACCATGAGAATGATGTCGACTGCTTTGTTGCCTGCTGGTCTTCGTATATCCGAGTGAGTCGTACGGTCGAGTGGTGAACTATCATCCGAGTGGATGGTATACTGCTTGGTCGAGTGGATAGTATGCTGCTTGTTCGAGTGGATAGTATGTCTGTATGAAATTTATCTGGACCCTCATATTGTGTGGATCCCATGCTTTATGATACTTCGACCCTTCGTGGGCCTACCTGTTATGTGTATCCCCAACACCCTGCTCCCCCAAAGGTTCGCATTTTCGCCTGGGAACTTGCATCCAATTGTCTAGCCACTTGGGCAAACAAAAAATCAAGAACACTGGAGGTTACTGATACATGTCCGATGTGTGCGATGGAACAAGAGGATACGCTCCATGTCTTCTGCAGGTGCCCCTGATCTGTGGAACTTTGGTGCGCCATGTCGAAGCATTGGTGCCTACCAGACCCGAAATCTCTAAGGCCCCACCGGTGTCGAGTGGTTGTTCGACGTGTTGTCCCCCATGCAGGCTGATGATTGCATGAGGGTCCTTTTGGTGTTGTGGCACGCCTGGCATATCCGTAAGGAAATCGTCCATGAAAAGAGGCCACCCCCAGTGAAGGTCTCATGTCGGTTCCTGCTCAGCTATGAAGCGTCCCTGGCTGCTATTCAGCGACACCCGGATGGGGACCATGTGAAGGGCAAGACGGTGCTTGTGCCCGCTGCAAGGGCGGCACCGGGAATGCATCAGGACACCACGCCATCACCGGACAGCAAGTGGCAAGCCCCGGCACCTGCGCGGGTTAAACTGAACGTCGATGGGTCCTACTGTCTCGCTTCTGGTGGTGCAGGGGCAGGCATGATCTTGAGAGATAGCAATGGAATGATCATTTTCTCGGCGTGCGAAAACCTACTTTCTTGTGCAGATCCTTTGCAAGCAGAGCTGGCGGCTTGTCTAGAGGGCCTCAACTTTGCCATGCAATGGTCACCATTGCCGGTGGACGTGGAGATGGATTGCCTGGTCGCCGCCCAGGCTATCCGGTCGACGACAGATAACAAATCGAAACAGGCGATGATGATTAACGAGGTTAAGCGACTTTTTGGTGAAAGGTGAAGCTCGATTGCTCATATTAGTAGGAGCCAAAATTGTGTTGGGCATAGACTAGCTATGTTTGGTCGAGTAGAAGGTAGGACTGCCGTTTGGTTAAAATCTGGGCCTGCTAATGTACCGGACTTGTGTATGAAGGATCTTCCTCCAGGCTGAGCAAAGAAATTCCGTTTCACCCCGCAGAAAAAAAAAGGCAGCGTGCCGGATGAAAAATTCAGTCCGGTTTGCGGTGTTTGGTCGATCCGCCGCGCGTGCAAAATCGCTTAATATGCGTTGCGTAGCGTATCCAACCGAGTCTCCACAGATATCTTGGTTTCGTTGGGGCCAAGCCAGGTCAACCACCCGATTCTCCCTCCTTTTAATACTCGAATCGCAATCTCATCAAAGGCACTTCACGAATCACCGGCATCCTCGCGCGCGCGCTAGCTTTGGTGCAATCGAACATTCGACTCCCCGTACGTACCCACATGGCGCCGCCGGCCGTCGTGGGTTTCTCCGATCTGCCGACGGAGGCGCTGGACGAGATCGCCCGGCGCTCCGGGCCCCTCGACAACGTGCTCTGCTCCGCCGTCTGCAGGTCCTGGCGCCGCGCCCTCAGGACCGCGCGCCTCGGCCGCCTCCAAGAGCCGAACCGCCCGCACAGCATATTCCTGCATACCGAGGCGCGCGAGGTCGTCTTGGAGGTCAGCTTCATCTATCGCCGCGATTACTACGAGGACCCGCCCTTTGGACGAGTACGGGTACGAACCGTGGTGGACGGCAAGATCGCCAACTACCCGTCCATCAAGATCATAGGGGCCTCCTACGGCTGGATCGTGGTCGTCTACAAGCACGACGACGGGAGCGTCATCTACCTCGTCGACCCCTTCACCGGCCGGCGGTTCCCGCTGCCTCGCTTCACCGACTTGTCACGCAGCTGGAGGCAGGAGGAGGAGCTCCGGACGGGGCTTCTCTTCAAGCACAGGGGCATGTTCCACAAGGCGGCGCTCGCTCCCGGGCGCCGGCTGGGCACCTACGCCGTCATGCTCATCCACAGCGACGGGCGCGGCCTCTCATTCCTGCGGCCCGGGGACAGGTCCTGGAGGGCGGTGCGCTCCCCGAGGGCCATGCCGCACAGGTACGTCGACGTCGTCTTCCACAAGGGCGCGTTCTGCACGCTCAGCTCCTTTGGCGAGGTGAACGCCTGGGCGCCCGACGGCGGGGGCGGCCTGCGGACGAGGCGGCTCACGGACCAGCGACCGGAGCAGCTGGAGTGGGCCGTCCTCGCCGAGTCCGAATCGCGCCACGACCTTCTCATGGTGAGCACCATGGATAGGCCGCCGTGCTCTAAACGCCGGCAGCACTTCGAGGTGTCCCGCTGCGACGAGCGCCAGCGCAGGTGGCTCCCCGTGAAGGACATTGGGGAGACGGCCATCTTGGCCGGGAGCCAGAGCAGCTTGTGTCTCTCCACGCCAGGCTCCCCTCGACTCGCCGGTAGCAGCAACCACATCTACTTTGCTTCGGACTGTGCGACGAGCAACATGAAGTGTGATTATGGAAACCCTGACTACTACCGGCTGCCGATTGCGGCCGAGAGCTTGGCGGGTAGGGAGATATCCGGGTGGACTTGGTTTCTACCTTACGTTGCACGATTAGATTATGGAGCTTCTCCTTCTTGAGATGCCAAAATGAAAAAAGATTGAGCTTCTTGATGTACAGCTTCGTGAGCATCATGTAGTACACGATCTATTGATTCAGTCTGCAGATATTGCGTACTCTAGTACTCTTTTCTTTTCGAGGGGTATTGCTAACTCTAGCTAATTGATTGATGTCTCTTCCTACAAATTGTGAACCTGTGACTGTGATTGGGAAATACTCCCTGTGATCCATCAACTAAAACCACGACACTTATTATGGATCGGATTGAGTAGTTGATTATTTAATTTCCTGAAATTCATCGCGTTCTGGTTAGTTTGTTTTGCTGCTCCAACTCCCCGGCCGAGCGGTCCTCCCCAAGGCCTTAAGCACAAGATTGCCAACTGGCCGCGGCCCAACAGAAAAAGCGGGCCGGTTTTTGATATGTTGAAAATTTTGTCAAACAAAAAAATGTTTATCGATTTTTGAAAAGTTCATCAATTTGAGAAAAAATTGAGAATTTGAAAAAAGATTGCAAATTTAAAAGTTCATGAATTTGAATATAGTGCATAAGTAAAGTTCACAAATTTGAAAAAGAAGTTCGCAAACTCAAAAAAAGTTCACCCACAAATTTATGAAAAAGATTGTGAATTTGAAAAATGTTCATGATTTTGAAATAAATTCAAGAATTTGGAAAATATTGCAAATTTGAATTTTTTGATGAATTTGAATATAGTTCATAAGTAAAGTTCATAAATTTGAAAAATAAGTTCGCAAACTCAAAAAAAGTTCACCCACAAATCTAGGAAAAAGATTGTGAATTTGAAAATGTTCACGAATTTGAAATAAGTTCATGAATTTGAGAAATGTTCACGAATTTGAAAGAGAAGGTCATGAACTCAAAAAAGTTCAGGCATTTCAAAAAATCATGCATTTCAAAAAAGTTGATGGTTTTGAAAATTCTTTCTGAATTTAAAAAAAGTTCACAGCTTTTTGAATAAGGGAAAAGGAAAAACAAAAAATGAAACCAAAAAAGACCAAATAGAAACCAAACAGAAGCAGAAGTACAAAATCAATGAAAATTGACGAAACCTTCTAGAAGGTTTCCACGGCCATAATGGGAGAAGAAAAAAAGATGAGTGTGTGGTGTGAAGAATTAAATGTGCTAAATGGCAAGGTTGAACTGGGTGCGAGCCTGCTACCAAACAATAGAAAGTAGCACCTTAAGCGTTGAATACGGTTTGGCTTTCCGACCTGGTGGGTTCCTGTCCATTATCTTCTTTTCCTAAACGGCTCCTTCTGCCCCCGTTTCTTCTACT
>NC_057807.1:512156833-512224888 GCF_018294505.1 Triticum aestivum
CTTTTCTGTTTCAAACTGCAAAAAAGTCCGCGTGATGTGTGATTAGAACCCACGCCTTCCTTGATTAGTGTAAGCCAACATAACAAACCGGCCACCATAGCTTGTGCAATTACATTTTTTTTCATATTGTCCTTTTCTTTTTCTTTTTTTTCTATTCCTTTCTCTTTGTTTAAAACTGCATGACTTTTTTTATCAAAATTTATGAACTTTCGTTCAAATCGATGTACTTTTCTTTAAAATAAATAAACATTTATCCAAAATTGATTAAGTTTTTTTCAAATATGATAAACTTTTTCAACATTGATGATTTTTTTAAATTGGATGAACTTTTTTGAGAATCGATGAACTTTTTCAAAATTGATGAACTTTTTCAAAATTTGATGAACTTTTCCCCATTTTTTGTTAATCTTTTTGGAAAATTGGCGAATTTATTTTCAAAATAGATGAACTTTACATGAATTTTGTGAAATTTTCTTTTAAAAATGTTGAAATGTTTCCCAAACTCGATGTGTTTTTTTAAAATGGATGCCCTTTTTCCAAAATTGATGAACTTTTTTTAAATGGGCGAACGTTCTTATTAAAATCCGTAAACCATTTTGGTTTTTACAATTTTTTTTCAAATGTTTTGAGTCTTTACTCAACTTCACACCTTGCAACATAGGCAAGAATCCTTTCTTTGACTGATCTATTTTGAAATTCTTCAAAACTTTGCCAAGGTATGTGCTTTGTGAAAGTCCTATTAAGCGTCTCGATCTATCCCTATAGATCTCGATGCCCAATATATAAGTAGTTTCACCCATATGACCCATATACTTCAGGGGGGAGGGCTGGTGTGCTCCCCTCTTTTGGCCCATACACTTCCCGGGGGGGTGCCCGAAACCCCTTCGTTGATCCATAACTACCCGGTGCACTCCGAAACTCTTCCGGTGTCCGAATATCATCGTCCTATATATCAATCTTTACCTTCGGACCATTCCGAAGTTCCTCGACATGTCTGTGATCTCATCCGGGACTCCGAACAACATTCCATTAGAGCAAGATCGATTGCATTAGAAGAACTGAACGAAAAAATGTAAAAAAGACAAAAACTCATGAATTCAAAAATATTCCTGGATTTTGAAAAAAAAAGTTCATCAATTTGAAAAAGTTCATTGAATTTGAAAACAATTCATAGAAATAAAAAAGATAGTGTATTCCAAAAAATCATCAAATTTGACAAAAGTCTGTCGAATTTGAAAAAAGTCCAGTAAAACTGAGAAAAGTTCATAGAATTTGAAAAACGGTTCATTGTATTTGGAAACAAATCATCATTTTTTAAGAAAAATCAGCAAATTCAAGAATAAGTTCATGAATTTTGGGGGGAAATCAGTGCATTTAAGAAAACAAAAAAAAAAGAAACACGAGAAGAAAAAGAATTTTTTTTGAATAAAAACGTGTAGAAACTTAACAGATGAAAACCAAGGAAGGTAATAAAAGGTAGAAAAAAGCAAGTGTGCATAAAATTGGGCGAGCTAGCCTAGTTGTTACTGTTGTTGTGTAGGAACGCATGGGTTCCGAGTTTGATTCCTATTGCCCCCACCTTTTTGAGGGGTGTTTAAACAGAAGAAAGAAAAAGTACGTGGGTCGGCCCAGCTTGGAGGGCTTCAATAGCCCGTTTGAAAATACATAGTAACGGGCGCCGGAAGCGCCAAATAGGTAGCGTCGTTCTGGTTAGTCTCTTTTGTTGCTCCACCACCCGGCGGAGTTGTCCTCCCCAGGGCCTTAGGTGCAAGCTTGCCAGTGGCCTGCGGCCCAACCTCGCGCCAGCTCGCTCGGTCAAGCGCTTGCTTTGCCCATAGGTAATTTTTCTATTGTTGGCCTGGTAGGAAAAAGCGGGCCAATTTTTGATACGCTGTTGTAATGGTTGTCAAACTAATGAAATGTTTAGGGATTTTTGAAAGTTCATCAATTGGAGAAAAAATCATGAATTTGAAAAACAAAGTTCATGAATTTGGACAAAGATTGCAAATTTGAAAATTGTTCACAAATTTGAAGATAGTTCATAAGAAAAGTGAAACGATTTTAAAGGTAAGTTTGCAAACTAAAAAAGTTCACTCTCCACTTTCAAAAAATATTGCAAATTTGAAAAATGTTCATGAATTTGAAATAAGTTAATGAATTTGAGAAATGTTCACGAATTTGAAAGAGAAGCTCGTAAACCCGAAAAAAGTTCACGCATTTAAAAAAATACAGATTTGAGAAAAGTTCATGACGTTTTGCAAATTTAAATATTTCTCATATTTGAAGAATGAAAAGGGAAAAAGAAAACAAAAACAAAAAAGACCAAATAGAAAACCAAACAAAAGCAGGTGTATAAATCATTGAAAACTTACGAAACATTCTAGAAGGTTTCACAATCATAATGTGAGAAGGGAAAAGATGAGCATGTGGTGTCAAGTAATAAATGGGCCGAAGCCCAAGGTTGAACGGGGTGTGCGCCTTCTACCAAAACAATAGAAAGTAGCACCATAAGCGTTGAGTAGGGTTTGGCTTCCCGACCTAGTTGGTTCCTGTCTATTATCTTCTTTTCTTGTTGGAGGCAATTCCTGAACGACGCCTTTTGTGCCCATTTCATCAATTTCCGCAAACGCCCCCCCCCCTCGCTAGGCCGACCCATTCACCCATTTTCTGTTTTAAACTACAAAAAAATCGCGCGACGTGTGATTCGAACATGCGCCTTCCTAAATCAGTGTAAGCCGACATATCAAACCGGCCACCATATCTTGTATGATTACTTACATCTTTTTCCATATTTTATTTTTTCTTTTTGCTCTGTTTCTTTCTCTTTCTTCCAAAATGTGTGAACTTTTTTTATCAAAATTTGTGAACTTTATTTCAATTCGATGAAATTTTCTTAAAAGCAATGATTTTTTTTCAAAATTGATGAAGTTTTCCAACATTAATAATATGCGTTTTACAAATTTGATGAATGTTTTAAAATTGGATGACCTTTTTTAAAAATTGATGAACTTTTTCACAATTGACGAACCTTTTAAAAATTTGATGAATTTTTTCCAAATTTTGTTAGCATTTTTGGAAAATTGATGAACTTATTTTTAAAATAGATGGACTTTTCACGAATTATGAGAATTTGTTTTTTAAAAAAAGATGAAAATTTCCCAAAATTGATGATTTTTTTTCTTCAAATGAATGAACTTTTTTCGAAAATCAATGTTATTTTTTTCAAATGGATGATTTTTTTTATAAAATCTATAAACCATTTTTTATTTCATATTTTTTCATAATTATTGAAAAACCAGCCGATTTTTCCTATCAGATCAACAACACAAAAACGAAAAAAACTAGTTTATTTAGCGAGTGGGTGAGCGAGCGAAGCCAACGGGGTAGGGGAGCGAACTTTGGTGGGTCATGGTCCGTTTGCGGCGCACTTGAGTGTCGACTCACATTACTGGCGCTGAAGGCACCCTACCCTATATGAGCACCCCTTGTTGGATTGGCCAAGTTCAGTCAATTGTTGTTGGGTGCAGCTGGGCTGGGCTTGTTTGATAGTAGTTCATGTCTATGTTTACCGGGCCTACAGGGTCACAAGCTTAAGGTAATCACGATTTGCTGAGTATTATTAGGATGAGAGTACAGAGGTTTATTTGTGCAATTGTTTGATTAATGTTTGGAATAGTTTCGAGAGGAACCTAAAGCGTTTCAGGGCTACCAGAAGAGTTTCAGAGTTTATGGGGCACTATCGGGTATTACAACTAAATAATATATAGGTGGAAAATGTGTCTGAAGGTGTTAAACTAATTTAAAAAGGCTCTAATATTGTCAGGAGGCTTTTATATTTACTTTAATATCAACGGGCCTAAAAAGGCTAAATGGTGGAAGGAGAAATGGGCCACCAAGGCCCAATAGGGGAGGCACCCCTTTTTCCCTTAGTGAGAGGCCAAATTGGAGTGGGGGAATGAGTCCTCCCCCCCCCCCCCCGGCCGGCGCAAGGGGAGGGGAGTCCTTCCCCCCTTGTGGCGCCCCTCCTCCCCTCTAACCTATATATAATAGAGGTTCTAGGCACTAAGTTTTGGAGTCTCTAGTTGATCTAATTAGAGCTAGACCTAGATCCTCTAATCCTCATAATTAGAAGTCCAGTGTGGTTCTAATATTCTTCCTCTAATTCTTCGGCAACAATTAGCTCTGGATGGCGAAGCGCTGCCAGATCGTGAAGACCATACGCTTGCAACCAAGTAGAGAGGGCGTGTTTTCGGTCTTCCGTTTGAGGGATCCTTTGTGGGCGTTTCGCGGGATCGTTCATCTAAAGTTCGAGGGACTCTAAGTATGACCTACGCTGACTCGTCTACTTCTGCTGCTACTTGGAGTCGGTAGTCGTTATCCTTGAAGGAAATATGCCCTAGAGGCAATAATAAAGTTATTATTTATTTTCTTATTTCATGATAAATGTTTATTATTCATGCTAGAATTGTATTAACCGGAAACATAATACATGTGTGAATACATAGACAAACATAGTGTCACTAGTATGCCTCTACTTGAGTAGCTCGTTAATCAAAGTTGGTTAAGTTTCCTAACCATAGACATGAGTTTTCAGTTGATTAACGGGATCACATCATTAGGAGAATGATGTGATTGACTTGACCCATTTCGTTAGCTTAGCACTTGATCGTTTAGTATGTTGCTATTGCTTTCTTCATGACTTATACACGTTCCTATAACTATGAGATTATGCAACTCCCGTTTACCGGAGGAACACTTTGTGTGCTACCAAACGTCACAACATAACTGAGTGATTATAAAGGTGCTCTACAGGTGTCTCCGAAGGTACTTGTTGGGTTGGCGTATTTAGATATTAGGATTTGTCACTCTGATTGTCGGAGAGGTATCTCTGGGCCCACTCGGTAATGCACATCACTATAAGCCTTGCAAGCATTGTAACTAATGAGTTAGTTACAGGATGATGTATTACGGAACGAGTAAAGAGACTTGCCGGTAATGAGATTGAACTAGATACCGACGATCGAATCTCGGGTAGGTAACATACCGATGACAAAGGGAACAACGTATGTTGTTATGCGGTTTGACCGATAAAGATCTTCGTAGAATATATGGGAGCCAATATGAGCATCCAGGTTCCGCTATTGGTTATTGACCGGAGATGTGTCTCGGTCATGTCTACATTCTTCTCGAACCCGTAGGGTCCGCACACTTAAAGTTTGATGACGGTTATATTATGAGTTTATGTGTTTTGATGTACCGAAGGTAGTTCGGAGTCCCGAATGAGATCGTGGATATGACGAGGAGTCTCAAAATGGTCGAGACGTAAAGATCGATATATTGAACGACTATATTCGGACATCGGAAAGGTTCCTAGTGATTCGGGTATTTTTCAGAGTACCGGAGAGTTACGGGAATTCGCCGGGGAGTATATGGGCCTTATTGGGCTTTAGGGGAAAGAGAAAGGAGAGGTTGGGTGCCCCCCAAGGCCTAGTCTGAATTGGACTAGGGGGAGGGGCTGCGCCCCCTCCTTCCTTCTCTTCTCTCTCCCCTTTCCTTGACTCCTACTCCTACTACTTGGAAGGGGGGAATCCTACTCCCGGTGGGAGTAGGACTCCTCCTAGGGCGCGCCCTCTCTATGGGGAGGGGGCACCCCTTGAAGACACAACAATTGATCATTGATCTCTTATCAGTGTGCGGTGCCCCCCTCCACCATAGTCCTCCTCGATAATATTGTAGCGGTGCTTAGGCGAAGCCCTGCGATGGTAGAACATCATCAAGGTCACCACGCCGTTGTGCTGACGGAACTCTCCCTCGACACTCGGCTGGATCGGAGTTCGAGGGACGTCATCGAGCTGAACGTGTGCAAGAACTCGGAGGTGTCGTGCTTTCGGTGCTTGATCGGTCGAGCCGTGAAGACGTACGACTACATCAACCGCGTTGTGCTAACGCTTCCGCTTTCGGTCTACGAGGGTACATGGACACACTCTCCCCTCTCGTTGCTATGCATCACCATGATCTTACGTGTGCGTAGGAAATTTTTTGAAATTACTACGTTCCCCAACAGTGGCATCCGAGCCTGGTTTTATGCGTAGATGTTATATGCACGAGTAGAACACAAGTGAGTTGTGGGCGATACAAATCATACTGCTTACCAGCATGTCATACTTTGGTTCGGCGGTATTGTTGGATGAAGTGGCCCGGACCGACATTACGCGTATGCTTACGCGAGACTGGTTTTACCGCCGTGCTTTGCACACAGGTGACTAGCGGGTGTTAGTTTCTCCCACTTTAGTTGAACCGAGTGTGGCTACGCCCGGTCCTTGAGAAGGTTAAAACAACACTAACTTGACGAACTATCGTTGTGGTTTTGATGCGTAGGTAAGAACGGTTCTTGCTCAGCCCGTAGCAGCCACGTAAAACTTGCAACAACAAAGTAGAGGACGTCTAACTTGTTTTTGCAGGGCATGTTGTGATGTGATATGGTCAAGACATGATGAGATATAAGTTCTTGTATGAGATGATCATGTTTTGTTGAAGTTATTGACAACTGGTAGAAGCCTTATGGTTGTCTCTTTATTGCATAAGATGCCCAAAAAAATTGCTTTATTTTATCGCTATGCGATAGCAATAGTTGCAAGAGCAATAGTTGGCGAGACGACCATGTGACGACACATTGATATAGATCAAGATGATGAAGATCATGGTGTCATGCCGGTGACGATGAAGATCATGATAGTACTTTGAAGATGGAGATCAAAAGGCACAAGATGATGATGGCCATATCATGTCACATATTTTGATTGCATGTGATGTTTATCTTTTATACATCTTATTTTGCTTAGTTCGACGGTAGCTTTATAAGATGATCTCTCACTAAATTTCAAGGTATAAGTGTTCTCCCTGAGTATGCACCTTGCGAAAGTTCTTCGTGCTGAGACACCACGTGATGATCGGGTGTGATAGGCTCTACGTTTAAATACAACGGGTGCAAAAACAGTTGCACACGCGGAATACTCAGGTTAAACTTGACGAGCCTAGCATATACAGATATGGCCTCGGAACACTGAGACCGAAAGGTCGAGCGTGAATCATATAGTAGATATGATCAACATAGTGATGTTCACCATTGAAAACTACTCCATCTCACGTGATGATCGGACATGGTTTAGTTGATTTGGATCACGTGATCACTTAGATGATTAGAGGGATGCCTATCTAAGTGGAAGTTCTTAAGTAATATGATTAATTGAACTTTAATTTATCATGAACTTAGTCCTGATAGTATTTTGCAAATTATGTTGTAGATCAAAAGCTCGCATTGTTGCTTCCCTATGTTTATTTTGATATGTTCCTAGAGAAAAACTATGTTGAAAGATGTTAGTAGCAATGATGTGGATTGGGTCCACGATCTGAGGTTTATCCTCACTGTTGCATAGAAGAATTATGTCCTTGATGCACCTCTAGGTGATAGACCTATTGCAGGAGCAAATGCAGATGTTATGAACGTTTGGCTAGCTCAATATGATGACTACTTGATAGTTTAGTGCACCATGCTTAACGGCTTAGAATCGGGACTTCAAAGACTTTTTAAACGTCATGGACCATATGAGATGTTCCAGGAGTTGAAGTTAATATTTCAAGCAAATACCTGAGTTGAGAGATATGAAGTCTCCAACAAGTTCTATAGCTAAAAGATGGAGGAGAATTGCTCAACTAGTGAGCATGTGCTCAGATTGTCTGGGTACTACAATCACTTGAATCAAGTGAGAGTTAATCTTCCAGATAAGATAGTGATTGACAGAGTTCTATAGTCACCATAACCAAGTATGCAAGGGATGACGAAAACAATTCCCGAGCTCTTCGTGATGTTGAAATCGACGAAGGTAGAAATCAAGAAAGAGCATCAAGTGTTGATGATTGACAAGACCACTAGTTTCAAGAAAAGGACAAAGGGAAAGAAAGGGAACTTCAAGTAGAATGACAAGCAAGTTGTCACTCCCGCGAGGAAGCCCAAAGCTGGACCAAAGCCTGAAACTGAGTGCTTCTACTGCAAAGGAAATGGTCACTGGAAGCGGAAATTCCCTGAATATTTGGTGGATAAGAAGGATGGCAAAGTGAACAAGGGTATATTTGATATACAGGTTATTGATGTGTACCTTACTAGTGTTTATAGTAGCCCCTGGGTATTTGATACTTGTTCGGTTGCTAAGATTAGTAACTCGAAATAGGAGTTACAGAATAAACAGAGACTAGTTGAGGGTAAAGTGACGATGAGTGTTGGAAGCAGTTCCAAGATTGATATGATCATCATCACACACTCCCTATACTTTTGGGATTAGTTTTAAACCTAAATAAATGTTATTTGGCATTTGCGTTGAGCATGAATATGATTTGATCATGTTTATTGCAATACGGTTATTCATTTAAAGTCAGAGAATAATTGTTGTTCTATTTACATGAATAAAACCTTCAATGGTCATACACCCAAAAAAAATAGTTTGTTGGATCTCGATCGTAGTGATACACATATTCATAATATTGATGCCAAAAGATGCAAAGTTAATAATGATAGTGCAACTTATTTGTGGCACTGCCATTTGGGTCATATCGGTGTAAAGCGCATGAAGAAACTCCATAAAAGATGGATTTTCAGAATCACTTGGTTATGAATCATTTGATGCTTGCAAACCGTGCCTTTTGGGCAAGATGACTAAAACTCCGTTCTCCAGAACAATGGAACGAGCTACTGACTTGTTGGAAATAATACATACTGATGTATGCAGACCAATAAGTATTAAGGCTCGTGGCGGGTATCGTTATTTTCTCACCTTCACAGATGATTTGAGCAGATATGGGTATATCTACCTGATGAAACATAAGTCTGAAATAGTTGAAAGGTTCAAAGAATTTCAGAGTGAAGTGGAAAATCATCATAATAAGAAAATAAAGTTTCTATGAAGTGATCGTGGAGATGAATATTTGAGTTACGAGTTTGGCCTTCAGTTAAAATAATGTGGAACAGTTTCACAAACTCATGCCACCTGGAACACCACAGCGTAATGGTGTGTCCGAACGTCATAACCGCACTTTATTGGATATGGTGCAATCTATGATGTATCTTACCGATTTACGACTATTGTTTTGGGATTATGCATTAGAGACAGCTGCATCCACTTTAAATAGGGCACCATCAAAATCCGTTGAGACGACACCGTATGAACTATGGTTTAGCAATAAACCTAAGCTATCGTTTCTTAAAGTTTGGAGTTGCAATGCTTATGTGAAAAAGTTTCAACCTGATAAGCTCGAACCCAAATTGGAGAAGTGCGTCTTCATAGAATACCCAAAGGAAACTGTTGGGTACACCTTCTATCACAGATCTGAAGGCAAGATATTCGTTGCTAAGATGGATCCTTTCTAGAGAAGGAGTTTCTCTCCAAAGAGGTGAGTGGGAGGAAAGTAGAGCTTGATAAGGTAATTGTACCTTCTCCCGAATTGGAAAGTAGTTCATCACAGAAATTAGTTCCATTGATTTCTACACCAATTAGTGAGGAAGCTAATGATGATGATCATGAAACTTCAGATCAAGTTACTACAGAACCTCATAGGTCTTCCAGAGTATGGTCCGCACCAGAGTGGTACGGTAATCCTGTTCTGGAAGTCATGTTACTAGACCATGATAAACCTACGAACTATGAGGAAGCGATGATGAGCCCAGATTCCGCGAAATGGATGGAGGCCATGAAATCTGAGATAGGATCCATGTATGAGAACAAAGTGTGGACTTTGGTGCACTTGCCCGATGATCGGCAAGCCATAGAAAATAAATGGATCTTCAAGAGGAAGACGGACGTTGATAGTAGTGTTACTATCTACAAAGCTCGACTTGTCACAAAAAGGTTTTCGGCAAGTTCAAGGTGTTGACTACAATGAGATTTTCTCAACTGTAGCGATGCTTAAGTCTGTCCGAATCATGTTAGCAATTGCCACATTTTATGAAATTTGGCAAATGGATGTCAAAACTGCATTCCTTAATGGTTTTCTTAAAGAAGAGTTGTATATGATGCAACCAGAAGGTTTTGTCAATCCTAAAGGTGCTAACAAAATGTGCAAGCTCCAGCGATCCATCTATGGACTGGTGCAAGCATCTCAGAGTTGGAATATACGCTTTGATAAGTTGATCAAAGCATATAGTTTTATACGGACTTGCGGTGAAGCCTGTATTTACAATAAAGTGAGTGGGAGCACTACAGCCTTTCTGATAAGTATATGTGAGTGACATATTGTTGATCAGAAATGATGTAGAATTTTTTTGGAAAGCATAAAGACGTGTTTGAAAGGAGTTCTTTAAAAGAAAGAACTCAGTAAAGCTACTTACATATTGAACATCAGGATCTATTGAGACAGATCAAGACGCTTGATAAGATTTTCAATGAGTACATACCTTGATAAGATTTTGAAGTAGTTCAAAATGGAACAATCAAAGAAAGAGTTCTTGCCTGTGTTGCAAAGGTGTGAAATTGAGTAAGACCCAAATCCCGACCACTGCAGAAAATAGAAAGAGAATGAAAGTCATTCCCTATGCCTCAGTCATAGGTTCTATGCTATGGACCAGACCTATTGTATACTCTGCCCTGGTTTGGCAAGGGAGTACAATAGTGATCTAAGAGTAGATCACTGGACATTGGTCAAAATTATCCTTAGTGGAATAAGGATATGTTTCTCGATTATGGAGGTGACAAGAGGTTCGTCGTAAAGGGTTACGTCGATGCAAGTTTTGACACTGATCCAGATGACTCTAAGTCTCAATCTGGATACATATTGAAAGTGGGAGCAATTATCTAGAGTAGCTTTGTACAGAGCATTGTAGACATAGAATATTTTGCAAAATATATACGGCTCTGAATGTGACGGACCCGTTGACTAAACTTCTCTCACGAGCAAAACATGATCACACCTTAGTACTCTTTGGGTGTTAATCACATAGCGATGTGAACTAGATTATTGACTCTAGTAGCCCCTTTGGGTGTTGGTCACACGATGATGTGAACTATGGATGTTAATCATATACAGATATGAATATTGGTGTTAAATCACATGGCGATGTGAACTACATTATTGACTCTAGTGCAAGTGGGAGACTGAAGGAAATAATACGTCTCCAATGTATCTACTTTTCCAAACACTTTTGCCCTTGTTTTGGACTCTAACTTGCATGATTTGAATGAAACTAACCCGGACTGACGCTGTTTTCAGCAGAACTGCCATGATGTTGTTTTATGTGTAGAAAAGAAAAGTTCTCGGAATGTCCTGGAAATCCACGGAGGCACTTTTTGGAATTTATAAGAATTTTTTGCGAAAGAATTAATGCCAGGGGGCCCAGAGCCTGTCCACGAGAAAGGGCCCCCCCTAGGGCGCGGCCTCCTATCTCATGGGCCCCCTGGACCTCCTCCGACCTCAACTCCAACTCCATATATTCTGTCTCGGGGAGAAAAAAATCATGGAGAAAGTTTCATCGCATTTTACGACACGAAGCCGCCGCCAAGCCCTAATCTCTCTCAGGAGGGCTGATCCGGAGTTCGTTCGGGGCTCCGGAGAGGGGGATTCGTCGCCATCGTCATCATCAATCATCCTCCATCACCAATTTCATGATGCTCACCGCTGTGTGTGAGTAATTCCATCGTAGGCTTGCTGGACGGTGATGGGTTGGATGAGATTTACCATGTAATCAAGTTAGTTTTGTTAGGGTTTGATCCCTAGTATCCACTATGTGCTGAGATTGATGTTGCTATGACTTTGCTATGCTTAATGCTTGTCACTAGGGCCCGAGTGCCATGATTTCAGATCTGAACCTATTATGTTTTTCATGAATATATGTGTGTTCTTGATCCTATCTTGCAAATCTATAGTCACCTGTTATGTGTTAAGATCCGACAACCCCGAAGTGACAATAATTGGGATACTTCTCGGTGATGACCGTAGTTTGAGGAGTTCATGTATTCACTATGTGCTAATGCTTTGTTCGGGTTCTCTATTAAAAGGAGGCCTTAATATCCCTTAGTTTCTGCTAGGACCACGCTTCAACGGGAGGGTAGGACAAAAGTTGGCATGCAAGTTCTTTTCCATAAGCACGTATGACTATTTACGGAATACATGCCTACATTACATTGATGAATTGAAGCTAGTTATATATCACCCTATGTTATAACTATTGCATGAGGAATCGCATCCGGCATAATTATCCATCACTGATCCATTGCCTACGAGCTTTTCACATATTGTTCTTCGCTTATTTACTTTTTCGTTGCTACTGTTACAACTACTACAAAAACCCAAAAACATCTATCTTTAATTTTGCTACCGTTACCTTTATTATAATACCACTTTTGCTACTAAACACTTTGCTGCAGATACTAAGTTATCCAGGTGTGGTTGAATTGACAACTCAACTGCTAATACTCAAGAATATTCTTTGGCTCCCCTTGTGTCGAATCAATAAATTTGGGTTGAATACTCTACCCTCGAAAGCTGTTGTGGTCCCCTATACTTGTGGGTTATCAAGACTAATTTCTAGCGCCATTGTCGGGGAGCATAGCTCTATTCTGTGAGTCACTTGGGATTTATATCTGTTGATCACTATGAAGAACTTGAAAGACGACCGAACTACTATTTTGCCCTCAACTACGAGGGGAGGTAAGGAACTGCCATCTAGCTCTGCACTAGATTCTCCTTCCGTTATTATTAGGCTTGCGACACCTAAACCTGCTACTGCTATGAATTCTGATATGTCGCATGTTATTGATGATGCCACTTCTGCTATGCATGATGAAACTACTTCTGTGCATGATACTACTTTGCCACTAGGTGAATTTCTAGATGAACAACTTGCTAGAGTTAGGGGGAATGAAAATATTGAAGAACCTATTATTGATGATAGTGATGATGAAGGTTCCCCCAATGATTATGTATTACCTGTTGTTCCTAAGGGTTATGTTATGAATGAAGCAGCTGCTATGGAAATTCTTGGTTGCAATGATATAAATGATCTTAAGACATTATTAGCTAAATGGAAGCAGCAGTCTCTTAATGCTAGAATGAAACCCGATCCTGCTTTTTCTACTTCACCTATCTGCGTTACTGATAAGGATTATGAATTCTCTGTTGATCCTGATATTATTACTTTAGTTGAATCTGATCCTTTTTATGGCCTTGAATCTGAAACTGTTGTGGCACATCTTACCAAGTTGAATGATATAGCCACCCTATTTACTCATGATGAGAAGTCTCGTTATTTATACATCCTTAAGATATTTCCGTTCTCATTAAAGGGTGATGCTAAGACTTGGTATAATTCTCTTGCTCCTGGTTGTGTGCGTAGTCCCCAGGATATGATTTATTACTTCTCTGCTAAATATTTCCCTGCTCATAAGAAACAAGCTGCCTTGCGGGAAATATATAATTTTGTGCAAATCAAAGAAGAGAGTCTCCCACAAGCTTGGGGGAGGCTTCTCCGGTTACTTAATGCTTTGCCCGATCATCCTCTTAAGAAAAATGAAATACTTGATATCTTTTATAATGGACTAACCGATATGCTTCCAAGGACTACTTGGATAGTTGTGCTGGTTGTGTTTTCAGGGAAAGAATAGTCGACGAAGCTGAAATATTATTGAATAATATGTTGACTAATGAAAATAATTGGACTCTTCCCGAGCCAATTCCTGAAGTAATTCCTGAACCAATTGAGCCAACTCCTGAGCCTATTCCTAAACCCACTCCAAAGAAGAGAGGTGTTTTATTTCTCAGTCCTGAAGATATGCAAGAGGCAAAGAAATCAATGAAAGAAAAAGGTATTAAAGCTGAAGATGTTAAGAATTTACCTCCTATTGAAGAAATACATGGTCTTAATTTACCACCTGAAGAACCACATTGTCTTGATAACCCGATACAGGTAGTAAAGGTAAATTCTCTCTATAGATATGACAAAATTGAAATACCCTCTACTAAATTTCATAGCCCTTGCTTAGATGAATTTGATGACTTTATGGCTAGACAAGAAAGTTTTAATGCTTATATTGGTAGAGAGTTAAAGAATAATGCTTTCGAGATAGGACGCGTAGGTGATAATCTGGCTAGAGTTAAAGATGAACTTCACCGCGTTAGCAAATATGCTTCTATGGTTGATACTCAAGCTGAGCAAGTACTTAAAGCTCAAAATGATTTGCTTGATGAATTGAATAATAAAAATGACTTCGTTGTTATAGTGGCTACTAGAACTGGTAGAATGACTCAGGAACCTTTGTATCCCGAAGGCCACCCTAAGAGAATCGAGCAAGATTCTCAGAGAAATAATTTAGAGGCACCTAGTTCTTCTAAGAAGAAGAAGAAGAAAAACGATAGAACTTTGCATGCTTCTAGTGAGCCTACTGTAGACACACCTGAGAATCCCAATGATATTTCTATTTCTGATGCTGAAACACAATCAGGTGATGAACATGAACCTAGTGATAATGTTAATGATAATGTTCATGTTGATGCTCAACCTAGCAAAGACAATGATGTAGAGATTGAACCTGCCGTTGATCTTGATAACCCACAATCAAAGAATCAACGATATGATAAGAGAGATTTTGTTGCTAGGAAGCACGGTAAAGAAAGAGAACCATGGGTTCAGAAACCCATGCCCTTTCCTCCTAAACCATCCAAGTCAAAGGATGATGAGGATTTTGAGCGCTTTGCTGAAATGATTAGACCTATTTTCTTACGTATGCGCTTAACTGATATGCTTAAAGTAAATCCTTATGCTAAGTATATGAAGGATATCATTACAAACAAAAGAAAGATACCGGAAGCTGAAATTTCCACCATGCTTGCTAATTACACTTTTAAAGGTGGAATACCAAAGAAACTTGGAGATCCGGGTGTACCAACTATACCATGCTCTATTAAAAGAAAATTATGGTAGAACTACTTTATGTGATCTTGGAGCCGGTGTTAGTGTTATGCCTTTCTCTTTATATCGTAGACTTGAATTGAATAAGTTGACACCTACTGAAATATCTTTGCAAATGGCCGATAAATCAACTGCTATACCTGTCGGTATTTGTGAGGATGTGCCTGTTGTGGTTGCAAATGTCACTATCTTAATGGACTTTGTTATTCTTGATATTCCCGAGGACGATAGTATGTCTATTATCCTTGGTAGACCTTTTCTTAATACTGCAGGGGCTGTTATTGATTGCAACAAAGGCAATGTCACTTTTCATGTTAATGGCAATGAGCATACGGTACACTTTCCGAGGAAACAATCTCAAGTTCATAGTATCAATTCTATTGAAAAAGTTCCAACTATCATTTTTGGAGGTTTTGAATTTCCTCTCCCTACTGTCAAGAAAAAGTATGATATTCTTATTGTTGGGGATTTTCATATCCCCGTTGAGGTAACTTAGATTTATTCGAAATTTCTCCGGTTCCGTGTTATTCGGAATGAGTTTGTTAACAAGACTTGATCAACCTTGTTAGTGGGTTCATTTTGATGATCACGAGATGGATGAAACTAGAAGGCACAACCTTCTGTACCCTCCTTTTACTTTCTGTTATTTAGATTAAATAAAGCAACATTAGTATTATCCGTCTATTTTCTGAATTATCCGTGCATTAAAAAATAGTTCGAAAATAAAAGTGCTCCAAATGCCTTGCAAATTTAGTATGATTTTTCTGGAATATTTGAGGATTTTAGGCACTGAAAACACTGCAGGAGGGGCAAGCACCAGGCCACGAGAGAGGAGGGCGCGCCCCGTGTCTCGTGGGCCCCTGGTGGCTCCCCTCCACTTATGCCAACACCCACACACTTCATCTTCTACCCAAAAAAATCCCCATCCAGCTCAAGCACGAGTTTTAGCTCGTTTTACTGCGATTTTCGATCTCTTAGCTCAAAGCTCCATTCACAAAACTGCTTTGGGAGATTGTTGCTTGGTACGTGACTCCTCCATTGGTCCAATTAGTTTTTGTTCTAGTGCTTTATTCATTGCAATTTTTTGCTGCATAGGTGACCATGTTCTTGAGCTTGCATGTTAAATTTTTGAGGTCCCAAGCAATTCCAATGCATGATATAGGCTCTAGGCACTTGTAGGAGTAGTTGCTATCAATCTTGTTTAGTTTTATCCACTTTTATTTTGAAGTTACTAAAATTTTAGAAATTTTTAGAAAAAGAAATATGCTTAGAAAAATGTACCAAGGAGGTTCCACGGCAAAGAAAGGGCCAAGGATTGCTATACGTGAACAAGATGTTAATTTGCCAAGGGACGCAAATGTACGGGCTTGTGAGTGGCCATCCGATGATTTTATGGTCAAAGCAGGCTTCAAGGAGGAATTTGACGCGTATGTGCGTAATGCCGAGATGGAGGACTTCTTACAAGATAAGTGTCCTCAATATTATCAATTGACCGATTCCTTTGTGCGGAGGTTCGGATATATTTCTGCGCGTAATTCTCCTAGTGTCATGTTTGATATTTATGATACATCTTATACCATGGATTTAGAGGATTTCACAACTGCTTGCAAACTCCCGCAGTGGGGTAATATTAATGATCCTCCCAAATCTGAATTTAGAGATTTTCTTGCTAGTATTACTATGGGAGAATCTAGGGACGTAGCACAAGCTACCATAGGGAGCATTCATTTTCCTGCTATGCATTACTTTGCTCTCTTTATTGGTAGATGCATTAACGGTAAGGACGAGGTATGTCACATGTGTGCCCCTAATCTTTGTGTCCTCAAGAGTGTTGTGTCAGGTTATAAAGGTTATAACTTGGGGGCAATAGTTGCACGTAGGTTGCAGAATAATAGTAGAAGGGGTGATTTCTTTGGAGGAATTTATGCAACCCGTTTGGCTAATTTTCTTAATATAGCTCCACGAGAGGGGGATATGATTGTACCTCCTGTTTATTTGGATAAAGAAGCTATGTTTGATCATCATTTTCTTGAGAGGAATGAACAATTCCTCCATTATCGACTAATCTATGACAGACGCAACATCGCCCCTGTTACTCTTCCTGCTCCCTACCTTGTTGATTATCAGGCAAAAGGAAGATATGTTGTCACCAGGGAAGAAGCAACTGAATATGAGAGGGCAATGGAGGCAGCTCGCCAACACATTGCTGCTCAGGAGGCGGTCGCCTCTGCATCTCAGTACTACCCCAGTTTCACTTATGGATATCAGTCAGGTGGTCATTGGTATTAAACCAACTTAGGCCAAAATCCTAAGCTTGGGGGAGTACATATTTCTCACCGACTTTACATTCATGTTCACACACTAGTAGTCGGTGCTCATACTCTTTCATTGTATTATCCATGTTAGTTTAAATTTCTTTTTCTAGTTTTCTTCTTGTGTGTTTGATAAACCTTGAGAAAAACCAAAAAAATAGTTACTTTAATTTCCATGCTTGTAGTAGAAATTAAAATGAAAACCCAAAAAGATTTCTCGTTCTTCTTTTACTTGTTGGGAGCTTTCCCATGTAAATAGTTTTATTTTCTTTTCTTTCCTTTGGGGGTCGAGAAGACCATATTGAAAATACTTAGTGGCTCTGATATGCATGATTGTTTATTTAATTTAGAGCCCATATTACTTGTCTTCTCTCTTGAGTTGAATGCTTGCAGATTCCAGCTTAGTCCAATGCACGTGCACTCTTATTATTATACACATCGTTCGGTCGTGCAAGTGAAAGGCAATAATGACGATATATGATGGACTTATTGGGATGAAAAAAGCTAGTATGAACTCGACCTCTCTTATTTTTTTAAATATGATGAGTTCATCGTTCCTGAATCAGCTATTATGAAGTAAATATATTTGCAATGACATTTAGAGATTATAGTTACTTGTGCCATGCTTGATTAGCTATGAGTTATAATGGTTTACCTTGCGTGCCAACATGCTATTAGAATAATTATGATGTGATATGATGGGATGGTATCCTCCTTTGAATGAATTGAGTGACTCGACTTGGCACATGTTCACGCATGTAGTTGAATCAAATCAACATAGCCTTCATGATATGTATGTTCATGGTGGATTATATCCTACTCATGCTTGTTCTCGGTGTGAATTAATTTTAATGCATGTTTACGACTGTTGTCGCTCTCTCAGTTGGTCGCTTCCTAGTCTTTTGCTAGCCTTCACCTGTACTAAGCGGGAATACTGCTTGTGCATCCAAACTCCTTAAACCCCAAAGTTGTTCCATATGAGTCCACTATACCTTCTTATATGCGGTATTTACCTGCCGTTCCAAGTAAATTTGTATGTGCCAAACTCCAAACCTTCAAATGAAATTCTGTTTTGTATGCTTGAGCAGCTCATGTTACAACTAGGGCTGCCTATATCTTCCATGCTAGGTGGGTTATTCTCAAGAGGAGTGGACTCTGCTCCTCATTCACGAGAAAGGGCCGGTAACCGGGATGCCCAGTCCCATGATCCAAAAAGATCAAAGCAAATCAAAATAATTAAACAAAACTCCCCCAGGGCTGTTGTATGTTGGAGGCACTCGTTGTTTTGAGCAAGCCATGAATTGACGCTTGTTGGTGGTTGGGGGAGTATAAACCTTTACCATTCTGTTTGGGAACTGCCTATAATGCATTTAGTATGGAAGATACAGCCATCTCATAGTTGTTGTGTTGACAGCGAAAGTATGCCGCTCAAAATGTTATTCAATCTCTATTTTAAAATCGAGCTCTAGCACCTCTACAAATCCCTGCTTCCCTCTGCAAAGGGCCTATCTATTTACTTTTATGTTGAGTCATCACCCTTCTTATTAAAAGCACCCGCTGGAGAGCACACTGTCATTTGCATTCATTACTATTGGTTTATATTGGGTATGACTTGACTGGATCTCTTTTACCATGAATTACAATGTTTAGTCAGTCCTTGATCTTTAAAGGTGCTCTGCATTTATGTTTTGTGGTCTCAGAAAGGGCTAGCGAGATACCATTTTGTTATATCTTGTTATGATTATTTTGAGAAAGTGTTGTCATCCGAGTTTTATTATTATGGCTCGCTAGCTGATTATGCTATTGATATGAGTAATTGTGAGACCTATGTGTTATTGTGAGTATGGTTAGCTCATAATATTTGCTGAAACTTGAATGCTGGCTTTTCATGTTACAACAACAAGAGCAAACAGAGTTTGTAAAAGTTTTTCTTTACCACTTTCAGTTTATCAACTGAATTGCTTGAGGACAAGCAAAGGTTTAAGCTTGGGGGGAGTTGATACGTCTCCAACGTATATACTTTTCCAAACACTTTTGCCCTTGTTTTGGACACTAACTTGCATGATTTGAATGAAACTAACCCGGACTGACGCTGTTTTCAGCAGAACTACCATGATGTTGTTTTATGTGTAGAAAAGAAAAGTTCTCGGAATGTCCTAGAAATCCATGGAGGCACTTTTTGGAATTTATAAGAATTTTTGGTGAAAGAATTAATGCTAGGAGGCCCAGAGCCTGTCCACGAGACAGCCCCCCCCTAGGGCGCGGCCTCCTATCTCATGGGCCCCCTGGACCCCCTCCGACCTCAACTCGAACTCCATATATTCCGTCTCGGGGAGAAAAAAATCATGGAGAAAGTTTCATCGCGTTTTACGACACGGAGCCGCCGCCAAGCCCTAATCTCTCTCGGGAGGGTTGATCCGGAGTCCGTTCGGGGCTCCGGAGAGGGGGGATTCGTCGCCGTCATCATCATCAACCATCCTCCATCACCAATTTCATGATGCTCACCGCCGTGCGTGAATAATTCCATCGTAGGCTTGCTGGACGGTGATGGTTTGGATGAGATTTACCATGTAATCAAGTTAGTTTTGTTAGGGTTTGATCCCTAGTATCCACTATGTTCTGAGATTGATGTTGCTATGACTTTTCTATGCTTAATGCTTGTCACTAGGGACCGAGTGCCATGATTTCAGATCTGAACCTATTATGTTTTCATGAATATATGCGTGTTCTTGATCCTATCTTGCAAGTCTATAGTCACCTGTTATGTGTTAAGATCCGACAACCCCGAAGTGACATTAATCGGGATACTTCTCGGTGATGACCGTAGTTTGAGGAGTTCATGTATTCACTATGTGCTAATGCTTTGTTCCGCTTCTCTATTAAAAGGAGGCCTTAATATCCCTTAGTTTCCGCTAGGACCCCGCTTCAACGGGAGGGTAGGACAAAAGTTGTCATGCAAGTTCTTTTCCATAAGCACGTATGACTATTTACGGAATACATGCCTACATTACATTGATGAATTAGAGCTAGTTATATATCACCCTATGTTATAATTATTGCATGAGGAATCGCATCCGGCATAATTATCCATCACTGATCCATTGCCTACGAGCTTTTCACATATTGTTCTTCGCTTATTTACTTTTCCGTTGCCACTGTTACAACTACTACAAAAATCCAAAAACATCTATCTTTACTTTTGCTACCGTTACCTTTATTAGCATACCACTTTTGCTACTAAACACTTTGCTGCAGATACTAAGTTATCCAGGTGTGGTTGAATTGACAAATCAACTGCTAATACTCAAGAATATTCTTTGGCTCCCCTTGTGTCGAATCAATAAATTTGGGTTGAATACTCTACCCTCGAAAGCTATTGCGATCCCCTATACTTGTGGGGTATTAATGCCCTAGAGGCAATAATAAAGTTATTATTTATTTCCTTATTTCATGATAAATGTTTATTATTCATGCTAGAATTGTATTAACCGGAAACATAATACATGTGTGAATACATAGACAGACATAGTGTCACTAGTATGCCTCTACTTGACTAGCTCGTTAATCAAAGATGGTTAAGTTTCCTAACCATAGACATGAGTTGTCATTTGATTAACGGGATCACATCATTAGGAGAATGATGTGACTGACTTGACCCATTCTGTTAGCTTAGCACTTGATCGTTTAGTATGTTGCTATTTGCTTTCTTCATGACTTATACACGTTCCTATAACTATGAGATTATGCAACCCCCTTTTACCGGAGGAACACTTTGTGTGCTACCAAACGTCACAACGTAATTGGGTGATTATAAAGGTGCTATACAGGTGTCTTCGAAGGTACTTGTTGGGTTGGCGTATTTCGAGATTAGGATTTGTCACTCCGATTGTCGGAGAGGTATCTCTAGGCCCACTCGGTAATGCACATCACTATAAGCCTTGCAAGCATTGTAATTAATGAGTTAGTTGCAGGATGATGTATTACGGAACGAGTAAAGAGACTTGCCGGTAACGAGATTGAACTAGATACCGACGACTGAATCTCGGGCAAGTAACATACTGATGACAAAAGGAACAATGTATGTTGTTATGCGGTTTGACCGATAAAGATCTTCGTAGAATATGTGGGAGTCAATATGAGCATCCAGGTTCCGCTATTGGTTATTGACCGGAGACGTGTCTTGGTCATGTCTACATTGTTCTCGAACCCGTAGGGTCCGCACGCATAAAGTTCGATGACAGTTATATTATGAGTTTATGTGTTTTGATGTACCGAAGGTAGTTCGGAGTCCCGGATGAGATTGGGGACATGACGAGGAGTCTCAAAATGGTCGAGACGTAAAGATCGATATATTGGACGAATATATTCGGACATCGGAAAGGTTCCGAGTGATTCGGGTATTTTTTGGAGTACCGGAGAGTTACGGGAATTCACCGGCGAGTATATGGACCTTATTGGGCTTTAGGGGAAAGAGAGAGGAGAGGTTGGGCGCCCCCCAAGGCCTAGTCCGAATTAGACTAGGGGAGGGGTTGCGCCCCCTCCTTCCTTCTCTTCTCTCTCCCCTTTCCTTGACTCCTACTCCTACTACTTGGAAGGGGGGAATCCTACTCCCGGTGGGAGTAGGACTCCTCCTAGGGCGCACCATAGAGAGGGCCGGCTGAGGGAGTCCTGGATTAGGGGGTATCCGGACAGCTGGACTGTGTACAACATCCAGACTATTGAAGCGTGAAGATACAAGATTCAAGACTTCGGCCTGTGTCCGGATGGGACTCTCCTTTGCGTGGAAGGCAAGCTTGGCGATCCGGATATTGTGTTTCCTTTCTTGTAACTGAATCCATGTAATCCCTAGCCCTCTCCGGTGTCTATATAAACCGGAGAGGTTGGTCCTTAGAAGGCCGATCACAATTACAATCATACCATCATAGGCTAGCTCTTAGGGTTTAGCCTCTACGATCTCGTGGTAGATCTACTCTTCTACTACCCATATCATCAATATTAATCAAGCAGGAAGTAGGGTTTTACCTCCATCAAGAGGGCCCGAACCTGGGTAAACATCTGTGTCCCTTGCTTCCTGTTACCATCAGCCTCGACGCACAGATCGGGACCCCCTACCCGAGATCCGCCGGTTTTGACACCGACATTGGTGCTTTCATTGAGAGTTCCACTGTGACGTCGCCACAAGGCTCGATGGCTCGTCTCATCGTCAAGGACGACATTACCTCGGAGGGAGCTCTGGCTGTAGGCCAGACGCTCCGACTCGGCGGCTTTATCATGGCCGCCCCATCGGCGGTAGCGCCGACGATGGCCTCTCGGGTCATCAATCATAACCTTCGCGTCAGTTCGGAACTTGCCGAACAGATGGATCCAATGGATCTCTCCTCCCCTAATGAACTCTTGGATCGCATCGCCGCTCTAGGAGTCACTACGAACTATGACCGGATTGGGCTTAAACCCGACCGAAGGGACATCAGGTCCCGCCGGCCACCCATGAGGTAGCGATAGTGGAGGAACCACGTGCGGATTGTCCCTCAACTCTGAGGACGAATTATGTTCAGATTGCCGAACTCCTTGAGCCGAAAACCTGCTCAAAGGAAAACATGACCCAGGCCCCAGACTTAGAATCGGGCATTGGGCCAAAGAAATTGGGCGGTATTCCGGATTCTGAGTTGTTAAGCTCGGAACCGCCCGTGCCCTTGGGCGTTAGATCGGATCAAAATCCGGATTCTGCTAACAACACCTATCTGGACTTAAACTGTCTCTCCCGCATCAGGCAAGAGCCCCAGGAAACGGTACATCGTTACTGGGCCAGATTCCTCCTTGTGCTTAACAAGGTCAAGGACTGCCGCGAGGAGAACATGGTCTCACTCTTCTGCAAAAACTGCACGGACGAAGGGCTCCTCAATGCTATAAGCCGCCGCGAAATAGTACGCTTCGCGGACTTGGCAATCATAGTACGGAAGTACTGTGCGATGGAGAGCGCTTGGAAGACCCAAACAGAATTTTGGGATAGTACTGCTCTCACCAAGACCTTTGTCCGAACTAAACGGACTCTTGTAAGTCGTCCGATCCAATTCCCAAGAAACCAAAGCCCACCCCAGGGCGGGGATCCGTATTGGAAGAATGGCTCGACGGGCCATGTAAGCTCCACAGTACTCCTGATACAATACCAACTCATAGCCTTAGGGCATGTTGGATACTCCGGCAGGTGGCAAAAAGTGGCGAGGATCTTCTTGTAATCCATAAAGCGGAACAACATCCTGCCATCGGACACAATACGATACTAATAGTTTTCGAGACTTTTGCCTCGAACAACAGGTGCAAGCGAGCTCATCGAACCTCTGCGGAAATTTGCCATGTGGCAAAGATAAACCCCTGGAACGACACTGCTATAACTTTCAATGCCAGTGATGAACCTCGATTCCAGACTGTCCGGGCACCGGCCGCTCTGGTCCTTAGCCCAATCGTGGACGGCTTTCGGCTCACCAAAGTACTCATGGACGGTGGAAGCGGGTTAAACTTGATCTATGAATAAACGCTCAACAAAATGGAAATTGATAAAGGCCACATTGAGCAAAGCGGCACCACCTTCAGGGGAATCATCCCTACTCGGGAAGCGCGGTGCGGGGGAAAATCACACTCGATGTGGCTCCCTTTAGCAGCGGATACCACGCCCTTCTAGGGCGGGACGCGTTTACAAGCTTTCAAGCTGTACCCCATTACGGGTACATGCTTAAAATGCCCGGACCCAACGGAATCATCACTCTAGCCAGTGATCCGGATGTCGCACTTCGCGCCGAAAATAAAACTGCAGCACTAGCCCTGGAAGCATTATTTGAAGCCCTAGCAGCTGAAGAGTTAACAACACTGCGGGCCACCGTGGATAGGGATGACGTGATACTCGACAAACGACCCAAGTCCACCTCATTTAAACCGGCAGACGATATAGTCAAATTCCATGTCCACCCTACGGACCCCACGAAGACAGCATCCATTGGGACACAATTGAGCCCCGTGATGGATGCCGCACTGCGAGATTTCTTACGCGAGAATTGGGACATTTTCGCGTGGCACCCTTCGGACATGCCAGGCATCCCACGCTGGCTGGCCGAACACAGCCTCAATATACTCAAGGGATACAAACCGGTCAAACAGACCCTAAGGCGGTTCTCAGAACCCAAACGGCAAGCCATGGGGGAAGAGCTAGCCAAGCTGCTTGAGGCCGGATTCATCAGAGATATTAAACATCCGGATTGGCTGGCAAATTTGGTAATGGTACCAAAAAAGGACAAATCCTGGCGCTTATGCGTCGACTTCAAAGACCTCAACAAGGCTTGCCCCAAGGATCCCTTTCCCCTCCCTTGCATCGATCTAATTATCGATGCCACAGCTGGACACGATTCGCTGTGTTTTCTCGACGCATACTCCGGATACCATCAAATAAAGATGACAGAGTCCGACCAAGCTACAACAGCTTTTATAACGCCATATGGCCCCTTTTGCTTCAACACTATGCCCTTCAGGCTCAAGAATGCCGGCGCAACCTATCAACGCATGATTCAAACATGCCTGGAAAAACAAATCGGCAAAACGATGGAAGCATATGTGGACGACGTGGTCATAAAAACTAGACACGTCGAAACCCTAATAGATGACTTGAGGCTTACATTCGGTAACTCGGACATACGACATCAAGTTGAATCCGGAAAAATGCATTTTCGGTGTCCCCTCGGGGAAGCTGTTGGGCCTCATTGTTTCCAATAGAGGAATCGAAGTGAATCCAGCAAAAATCCGAGCTCTGTCGCAGTTGGCTATACCAACAGACCTCAAGCACATCCAGAAGCTAGCTGGATGCGTGGCCGCTTTGAGCCGCCTTATATCCAGGCTAGGAGAAAAGGCATTGCCTCTTTACCGCCTCCTTCGGCGCACCGAACACTTTGTATGGATGGATGCAGCCGCGGCCGGACTCGATGATATAAAAACCTTATTGGCTAGTAATCCAGTCCTAACAACGCCAAACATCGGTGAACCTATGCTACTATACATAGCTACAACACATCAAGTGGTAAGCGCAGTGCTCGTCGTCGAACGAGAGGTGGACAGATACAAATTCCCGCTTCAAAAGCCGGTTTATTACGTATCCACGGTCCTCACCCCATGCAAATCCAGATACCCACACTATCAAAAAATAGCATACGCGGTCTTCATGGCATCCCGGAAGCTAAGACACTACTTTCAAGAGTGTTCGATTACCGTCGCCTCCGAAGTACCACTCAATGACATAATTAATAACCGCGACGCTACAGGCCAGATTGCTAAATGGGCTATCGAGCTCCTCCCGTTCGACATAATATACAAACCACGGCGAGCCATTAAGTCGCAAGTACTGGCTGACTTTGTCACTGAATGGACAGAAGCCGAACTCCCTAAAAAGTACGGCGCGTACTCCAACTGTATCATGCACTTTGACGGCTCCAAAATACTGGCCGAACTGGGAGCAGGGGTAGTCCTGACGTCTCCCACTGGGGACACGGTCCAATACATCCTACAAATATTATACACAGACTCCAACAATGCAGCCGAATATGAGGCTCTGTTGCATGGTCTTCGGATGACAGTCTCTATGGGCATCCAACGCCTGGTAGTGTGCGGGGATTCGAACCTCGCAATATCACAAATAAATGGAGACTTTGATGCCAAGGATCCGAAATGGCGGCCTATCGTAATGTCGTCCTCAAAATGTCAGCTCGGTTCGAGGGGCTTGAATTCCACCATGTGGCTCGAGAAAACAATCAAGCGGCGGACGTCCTCGCCCGCATCGGCGCCAAACGCGACCCTGTCCCACCTAATATATTCCTGGAAAGGCTGTTCAAGCTATCCGTAGTATTGGAAGGGGAGTCCGGCAATACCAGCACGGATATGAATACACCCCCAGACTCCGAACCATCAGACACAATCGGAGGCTCTGCCACCGTAATAACATCTTCGGCCCACGAAATCATGGTCGTAATCGCCCATGGACCGAGCCTTTCTTGGCCTACCTAAACAGGCAGGAGCTCCCCAAAGACCAAAATGAAGCACGCTGCATAGTCCGGCGTTCTAAAGCTTACAAAGTCCACGAAGGGGAACTCTACAAGAAAAGCGCGACTGGAGTGCTCCAAAGGTGCATCTCCGAAGAGGAAGGGCGGCAACTCCTGGCTGAAATCCATGCCGGACTGGGCGGACACCACGCCGCAGCTCGAGCACTAGTCAGCAAAGCCTTCCGTACAGGCTTCTATTGGCCGACGGCCCGAGGAGACGCACAGGACCTTGTCCAACATTGTGTCGGCTGCCAGCTCTTCGCCAATCAGAGTCATATGCCCCCTACCGCTCTCCAAACAATCCCCATAACTTGGCCCTTCGCGGTCTGGGGGCTGGATATGGTCGGACCTCTTAAATGGGGAAGCCATAAGAAAAAATACTTATTGGTCATGGTGGACAAATTCACCAAATGGATCGAAGCCAAACCAGTTAAAACGGCCGAATCCGGACCAGTAATAGACTTCATATCCGGGGTCGTACACCGGTATGGTGTCCCCCATAGCATCATCACTGATAATGGCTCAAATTTCACAGCCGATGAAGTGAAAACTTGGTGCGGCAAAATGGGCATTAAGCTCGACTACGCTTCCGTCTACCACCCACAAGCAAACGGCCAGGTCGAACGGGCAAATGGTCTCATCATGAGCGGCATAAAACCCAGACTAGTGCGATCTTTAACAGAATCGGATACGCACTGGGTAGAGGAGCTCGACTCTGTACTCTGGGGGCTGCGGACCATGCCGAATCGAACCACCGGATATACACCATTTTTTATGGTGTACGGGGCGGAAGCAGTACTACCCTGCGACATAATACATGATTCGCCACGCGTACACATGTACGAAGAGAAGGAAGCCGAGTTAGATCGGTAGGATAACTTGGATGCCCTGGAGGAGGAGCACGATGTCGCAAAATCCCGTTCCGCATTCTATCAGCAGCAGGCTCGACGATATCAAAGCAGAGAAGTGCGGGCCAAAACTTACAATATTGGCGAGCTCGTTCTACGCCTACCGGAGAAGAAGAAGGACAAACTCAAACCCAAGTGGGAAGGTCCCTTTGTCATTGACAAAGTTCTCACCGGAGGAGCGTACCGTCTACGTAATGCAACCGATAACGGACTCGAGCCGAACCCATGGAACGCGGCTAGACTCCGGAGATTCTACACCTAACACCGAACACAGTGTTCATCTCCTCACCCCTCCTTTTTAATTATGCTCCACCTCTTTTTCTCTCCTTTCTCGATCCTTTTTCTCTTCACACAAAGTATTTAATACAGTGCGGCCTCTCGGATCATTCCGGCCGTACTATGTGTGTAAGCTATACCTGGGGGCTTCCTATTCGGAAGCTAGACATAATTACTTTAAATGGCTTTTTGCCCATCGCATATGCGTTCCTTTTCCATATGTGCCTTTTCTTCACCATTATATGCATCGATATGACTTAAGATGTGGCCAAGCTGGGTTGCCTGGCTCTTGTGTTTATGCCCTTCGTTCCCGTTAATTCGGCTAGGGCATAAGGGGAGCACCTCTGCGATTGTTACTGCCGGTTAAGCCAGATGTGTACCTCAGACTGGGTGAAGCCGAAAGCTAGTTTCCTTAAGAGAATATTCGATCGGTGAACAAAGGATGTATTCATTGGTTACAAAAAAAACCAGAAGCTTTGTGTCCTGCGCCGTCGTTCGCAGTCCAAACATGTGCATCGACACATGCATTCCCAGGGAAAGGAACCCCTAACGGAACTATTCTCCCTGGAATATGTTTCTTGCTATCCATGCAATATAACATAACTAGTTGGGTACTTGTCTGTTCAAGCACTTATGGCCCCTACGCCTGGTCTCCACGCTTACCCCGGTTTTTGTATAACCGAGCGGGTATTCGGACACACCCCAAACTATAGGATCCGGGGGCTGAAGCGAAAAGGTCTGCCATGACAAATGATTTCAATCCGGCTAGGGGCTACTTATGCCAATTAAATTACACAGTCACTAAGACTGCCTATATTCCTCCTCTATACCATCTAACGGGCTATCTAGCCTACAATCCTGTTCAGAGTACTTAGCGGCTAACGCTACCTGGTCATATACCAGGCTCACGGGAATTTCTTGCCCATCGGGCCCCGCCGGTCCTACTTCGGCCATATGATTCGGGTCCAGCTTGGTGTAGCGCGTCTTCACCATCGCCCAGGCTTCTCTTGCTCCTTGTCGGCATGCCGATATCTTCCACAGACGGAAGCGCCGTCGGGCTCCTTGAAGCAGGCCCGCAAGCTCCTCCATGCCATTCGGCAGGAGGCTTGATGGCCACAAGGCCTGAGCAATGTCGTGCATCACCTGTCGAGTATGCTCGTGCAACTGCGAAAATTCTTGCAGCAAATCACCTGCAGATGAGGGCATCTCCTCTTCAGGGTGACCCGTTAACATTCCTGCAGGCAAATTTTTTTCAAAAAACTTCCTCGCCGAACTATCAAACAGTTCGCTTGAGCTCTTACCATAAATGCCGCGTCGAAGCCTTTTGTTCTCCTTCACGGAGTCCGCCAGTTGAGCGCGAATGTCCTTTAATTCCACGTCCAAACGAATATTGGCATCTTGTAGCTTGTTCTTCTCTTGTGTCATTTGCGTAAGGATGCGCTCGCCAGCCTTTAGCTGCCGTTGGAGATGCGAGTTGTCACCCATTACGCCCTCCGGATTCACCCCAGGATTGTCTGCAGAATTTTCTGTTAGACTAACCGCACTAGCCATTTACTAACTGGTACATCTGCATATAATGGAGACAAATATCACCAGAGGGGGCCCTTCGGGATCCCTCTAACTTGGCTACCGCATCAGTCAGCTGGGCCTTGCATGCCTCCAGCTCCCGTGCCAATTGTTCATTCTTGTCCACAAGGACCTGTGCATATATTGATCCTTCAAACAGTTGTCCCAACTATTCCAAGTCTCAGGGGCTACTGCTATACATACTTATCAAAATTTCTTACCCGTATGTCTTTGGTATACTGGTTTGTCGCTTGGACAAGCCCGCCTCGAGCAGCTCGGACATATGCGTCCGCCGAATTGAAGGCATTAAAAGCCTCTTCGGAAAAGATGTTATTCTGAAGCATGGTTGTGGGAGTTCCGGACTAGGGGGTGTCCGGATAGCCGAACTATCATCATCGGTCGGACTCCAAGACTATGAAGATACAAGATTGAAGACTTCGTCCCGTGTCCGGATGGGACTTTCCTTGGCGTGGAAGGCAAGCTTGGCGATACGGATATGTAGATCTCCTACCTTTGTAACCGACTCTGTGTAACCCTAGCCCTCTCTGGTGTCTATATAAACCGGATGGCTTTAGTCCATAGGACGAACAACAATCATACCATAGGCTAGCTTCTAGGGTTTAGCCTCCTTGATCTCGTGGTAGATCCACTCTTGTAACACACATCATCAATATTAATCAAGCAGGACGTAGGGTTTTACCTCCATCAAGAGGGCCCGAACCTGGGTAAAACATCGTGTCCCTTGTCCCCTGTTACCATCCGCCTAGATGCACAGTTCGGGACCCCCTACCCGAGATCCGCCAGTTTTGACACCGACATTGGTGCTTTCATTGAGAGTTCCTCTGTGCCGTCACCGATAGGCTCGATGGCTTCTTCAATCATCATCAACGACGTAGTCCAGGGTGAGACCTTCCTCCCCGGACAGATCTTCGTATTCGGCGGCTTCGCACTACGGGCCAATTCGCTTGGCCAATTGGAGTAGATCGAAAGCTACGCCCCTAGCCGTCAGGTCAGATTTGGAAGTTTGAACTTCACGGCTGACATCCGTGGGGACTTGATCCTCGATGGATTCGAGCCACAGCCGAGCGTGCCGCACTGTCACGGTGAGCATGATTTAGCTCTGCAGCCAGACAGTACCCTGGAGGCCGCACTCGAAATCGCTCCGATCTTCAATCCGGAGCCGGCTGTGCAGATCGAGGACGGATGCCTAGACATCGCCTCGGGGGCTGCAACCTCTACGGCGATAGAGCCGAACACTGACTTTGTCCCTCATAAAGCTCGTGACTCCGAGGTGCCGGACTCCTCGCCGGACTCCGAACCTCCCGCGCCCTCCCCGATCGAATCCGATTGGGCGCCGATCATGGAGTTCACCACAGCGGACATCTTTCAACACTCACCTTTCGGCGACATCTTGAGTTCGCTAAAGTATCTCTCGTTATCAGGAGAGCCCTGGCTGGACTGCGGTCAGGACGGTTGGGATGCGGACGACGAAGAAATTCAAAGCCCACCCACCACCCACTTGGTAGCCGCTGTCGACGATCTAACCGACATGCTAGACTACGACTCCGAAGACATCAACGATATGGACGACGATGCCGGAGACGACCAAGAACCAGCGCCTACTAGGCACTGGACAGCCACCTCATCATATGACATATACATGGTGGATATCCCAAAAGATGGGAATGGTGAAGGAACAGAGGAGGATGACCCCTCCAAAAAGCAGCCCAAGTGCCGGCGTCAGCGGCGCCGCTCTAAATCCTGCCACAGCAAGAATGAAGACTCCGGCACCGGAGATAACAATACACCGGACAGTGCCGAAGACAACCCACTCCAGCAAGATCAAGCGCAGGAGGACAAAGAGGCCAGCCCTCACGAGAGAGCGGCAGAAGAAGAGGTAGAGGATTATATGCCTCCCTCCAGAGACGAAGCAAGCCTCGACGATGACGAATTCGTCATGCCTGAGGATCCCTTCGAACAAGAGCGTTTTAAACGCAGGCTTATGGCCACGGCGAACAGCCTCAAGAAAAAGCAGCAACAGCTTAGAGCTGATCAAGATTTGCTAGCCGACAGATGGACCAAAGTTCTCGCGGCCGAAAAGCATGAGCTCGAACGCCCCTCCAAAAGCTACCCTAAACGCAAGTTGCTCCCCGATTAGAGGAGGAGGCGTATGAACCCGCATAACCAGGAGACAATACGGCTGACCGACCACCCCGTGGTCGTGATAGAGAGGCCTCTAGGCCCTTCACTAGACCCGTACCCCGGCATCGCTCGAAAAGCACACGGCCACAGGGGAACGCTCCGGACTTGCGAGATATATTGGAGGATAAGGCAAGACAATCAAGATCGATCTATGGATCGCGTGGGCATCCCACGATACGTGACGACAACCGTCGCGCCGGACACAGTAAGTCCGGCCGGGCCGAACAAAATAGACCAAGCTCTTTTGAGCTCCGTCGTGATATTGCCCAGTACAGAGGTGCCGCACACCCACTATGCTTCACAGATGAAGTAATGGATCATCAAATCCCCGAAGGGTTTAAACCGTGAATATTGAATTTTAAGATGGCACAACAGACCCCGCAGTTTGGATCGAAGACTATCTCCTTCACATCCACATGGCCCGCGGCGACGATCTTCACGCCATCAAATATCTCCCCCTCAAGCTTAAAGGACCAGCCCGGCATTGGCTCAACAGCTTGCCAGCAGAGTCAATTGGGAGTTGGGAGGACCTGGAAGCCGCATTCCTCGATAACTTCCAGGGCACTTATGTGCGACCACCAGATGCTGATGACCTAAGCCACATAATTCAGCAGCCAGACAAATCGGCCAGACAATTCTGGACACGGTTCTTAACCAAGAAAAACCAAATCGTCGACTGTCCGGATGCGGAGGCCCTCGCGGCCTTCAAGCATAACATCGGCGACGAGTGGCTTGCCCGGCACCTGGGACAGGAAAAGCCGAAATCCATGGCAGCCCTCACATCACTCATGACCCGCTTCTACGCGGGTGAGGACAGCTGGCTAGCACGCAGCAACAACCTCAGCAAAAATTCTGGCAGTCCGGATTTCAAGGACCGAAATGGCAGGCCGCATCGTAACAAAAACAAACGCCGCATTAACGGCAACAGTAGTGAGGATACGGCAGTCAATGCCGGATTCAGAGGCTCAAAACCCGGTCAGCGGAAAAAGCCATTCAAAAGAACTACTCCAGGTCCGTCCAATTTGGACCGAATACTCGACCGCTTGTGCCAGATACACGGCACCCCCGAAAAGCCAGCTAACCACACCAACAGGGACTGTTGGGTATTCAAGCAGGCAGGCAAGTTAATTGCCGAAAACAACAACAAGGGGCTGCATAGCGATGACAAGGAAGAGACCCGACCGCCGAACAACAGAGGATAGAAGGGCTTCCCCCACAAGTGTGGACGGTGAACATGATATACGCAATGCACATACCCAAAAGGGAGCGGAAGCGTGCACTCAGGGATGTCTACGCGATGGAGCCAGTTGCCCCGAAGTTCAATCCATGGTCCTCCTGCCCGATCACTTTTGACCGAAGGGACCACCCCACCAGCATCCGCCACAGCAGATTCGCCGCATTGGTTTTAGACCCAATCGTTGACGGGTTTCACCTCACCATAGTCCTAATGGATGGCGGCAGCAGCCTGAACCTGCTTTATCAGGATACAGTGCGCAAAATGGGCATAGACCCCTCAAGGATTAAACCAACCAGGACGACCTTTAAAGGCGTCATACCAGGTGTAGAAGCCAATTGTACAGGCTCAATTACACTGGAAGTGGTCTTCGGATCCCCAGATAACTTCTGAAGCGAGGAGTTAATCTTCGACATAGTCCCGTTCCGCAGTGGCTATCATGCCCTGCTCGGACGTACCGCGTTCGCAAAGTTCAACGCGGTGCCGCACTACGCATACCTCAAGCTCAAGATGCCAGGCCCTCGAGGAGTCATCACGGTCAACGGAAACACTGAACGTTCTCTCCGCACGGAGGAACATACAGCGGCTCTCGTGGCAGAAGTGCAATGCAGGCTCTTAAGGCAATTCTTGAGTCCGGCCGTTAAGCGGCCGGACATAGCTAAGCGCGCCCGGAGTAACTTACAACAAGACCACCTGGCACGTTCCGAGCACGCGTAGCAGTGCGGCCCCAACCCCAGACCCTGCGAAACGTCAAAACGGGTCCTTCACGTACACCATTACGCTCTGAAGATACCATGGGCATGGGGAGAGGGGCACGACCACGACAAGCCCAGACTGTGGCTCAACCACACCAGGGGCTCTTAAGTGTGTCGTTCTTTTTTTTCTTTTTACCTTTTATTTTTTACTCACAGGACTCCGTTTGTCAGAGGCCCTATCCGGCAGCAGACCTGCCGAACTCATGATGCAACAGCCAGGGAAGGATAAAGGCTACAACGAATATACAAGTGGTCTCCATTACGAGCATTTTTATACACCAATCCGTAGCCTACCCCTGGAGGGGGACATGTTTAACAGTCCCATCCCTTGCTTATCGCACTATTTGTATCGTTCTGCATTCATAGCGGCACTTATTGAATAAAACAATGCAGCACCTTTTTGCTTATAATTGCATTTCTTTTTCATACATATGTTCATTTACGGCATGTTGCATCCGTACACTTTGGTACGGATAATATACACCAGGGGCTTATGTTTCCCGCATTATGGTGTGATGAGTCCGAACACTTTCACAAATGCGGCACCCCGAACTTATAGTACTATATGCATCGGCTCTGAATCATGTCTTGGGTCAATAGTTGGGTTTGCCCGGCTCCCATGTTTTGGTACCTTACGTTCCGTTATATCGGCTAAGGTAGCACTGGGAGAACCACTGCGATTGTGCCACAGTTGAGCTGGGTTAACGCCTTAGTGGAGAAAGCTAAAACTGACCGTCATGATGAGGCGAGAGCCGGTCGCTGTTCGAGAGGTTTTTTGCGAGTCCTTAAAGACTTATGCCGCTTAGAGCGAGGGGCCGGATACTGTCCGACCCAGGCGTGGATAGCGCCCCAAATTCGGCCTTCCGAAGACTAGGGGCTTCGCCGAAATTTAAAATTATAGAATTCTATGGCTAAGTGAGAGTGTTCAAGCATTATAAGTCCGGTTGCCTTGTTCGCTGTGTTGAGCGCCTCCCTAGATGGACCCAAAAATGGGAACAAGAGCGCTCAAGTTTATCCCGAACACCCCAGCACTCGTGGCACGGGGGCTGAAGCCGATGACTTGCCATCTCTCAGATTTGATAAACAGCCGCACAGAAGGTAATATTTTAAATTAACAAGCGTTGCTTAGCACATATGAACTAAGTTTTCAGCGCACAGGATAACAAAATGCGAGTCTACTCAAATATTACATCTTTGGAGCACTCACCCGCAATAATGCGGGCGCCCTTCAGCACACTCTTATAATACATCTCGGGCATGCGATGCTCCTTGCCCTCTGGTGGCGGGTCCGTCACGAGCTACTGGGCATCCATCTTGCCCCAGTGCACCTTTGCGCGGGCAAGGGCCCGACGGGCACCCTCAATTCAAGTGGAGTGCTTGATGACTTCAACCCACGGGCACGCATCCACCAGCCGCCGCACCAGGCCGAAGTAGCTCCCAGGCATGGCCTCCTTAGGCCACAGTCGAACTATGAGGCCCTTCATGGCATGTTCGGCCGCCTTGTGGAGCTCGACCAGCTGCTTCAGCTGGTCGCTAAGAGGCACCGGATGTCCGGCCTCAGCATACTGAGACCAGAAGACCTTCTCCGTCGAGCTCCCCTCCTCGGCCCGGTAGAATGCGGCAGCATCGGACATGCTGCGAGGAAGATCTGCGAACGCTCCTGGAGAGCTCCGAATTCGGGTAAGCAACAGGTAATTAACACTCACATGCTTACTTTGCATGAAAAATGCCTTACCCGCTGCTATTTTCTTCACCGCCTCAATCTCCTGGAGGGCCTTGTAGGCTTCGGCCTTAGCGGCTTTGGCACTCTCAAGAGCCGTTGCAAGCTCAGACTCTCGAGTCTTCGAGTCACGCTCCAGGCTCTCATGTTTTTTCACGAGATCCTGGAGCTCTTGTTGTACCTCCGCCACCCGCGCCTCCTGCTTCTCTCGCTCGGTGCGCTCCGCGGCCGCATTGCGTTCGGCCGCGGCCACCGCCTCCTTCAGGGTCGCCACCTCGTTAGTGGCCCCTGCAATACCCACGTTATCCTTGTCATTTTTCTTGCAACCAAATCCTTTTCTGTAAGGTACAATTTTAATAAGGTATTACTCACCTTCTTTTTCCTCGAGCTGTTTCTTGGCATGGCCGAGCTCGTTCCCGGACCGCTCGAGGCTTTCCTTCAAAGTATTGACCTCCACAGTCAATGCTGCAGAGATCAGCAGCACAGCCTGCAATCCCATATTGACATATTTATTATGACTCCTGCATATATCTTTTTAAAGATCCTCAGTCCGGCTTTTCTTTCCGAACACCGAACTGAGCATCAGGGGCTACTGTTTATGCGGTACCATTTTACATATATCAAAACTCTTACCTCAAAGCCTGTTAGAAGGCTGCTGCAGGCTTCGGTCAGCCCGCTCTTGGCAAGCTGAACCTTCTGAATCACCGCACTCATAACAGTGCGGTGTTCCTCTTTGATAGAGGCGCCGTTGAGCGCCTCCAGCAAATTATCCGGCACCTCCGGTTGGACGGAGGCAGTCGGCATCACGGTCTTGCCCTTCTTGCGAAGGGGTCACCCGCCGGACTCTGGAGCCACTGTGGGTTCCGGGGCCGAGTCCGGTGCAAAGTCCGGGAGGTGGTCCTGTGACACCTCCGGGGCCTCCTCTTCCTGGTGGGTTCCTTCCTGGGATCCCACCTCGGTGTCATCCGCAGCACGAGGGGTGGAGGCAGTCGGAAGGGAATCCATATCCGACGCACCCAAGGACCCACTCGACAAAACGGGAAGATCATCCTTGGGCGGACTGCAGGGTTGTATGCGGCATTAGAAAGACATTATGTGACGAAAGGGAAAAAACCTTGAAGTTATTCGGGAGTCCGGATACTTACGATCTCGCCAAGGGCTTGGCCCTTGAAGGCCAGTCCTCGTCGTCATCGCTGGCGTTGGCAGAGTAGTCCGGGGGAAGAGTTTTCCCCTTCTTGGACCCTTCTGAAGGAAATATGCCCTGGAGGCAATATAAAGTTATTATTTATTTCCTTATATCATGATAAATGTTTATTATTCATGCTAGAATTGTATTAACCGGAAACATAATACATGTGTGAATACATAGACAAACATAGTGTCACTAGTATGCCTCTACTTGACTAGCTCGTTTATCAAAGATGGTTATGTTTCCTAACCATGGACAAAAGAGTTGTCATTTGATTAACGGGATCACATCATTAGGAGAATGATGTGATTGACTTGACCCATTCCATTAGCTTAGCACTTGATCGTTTAGTATGTTGCTATTGCTTTCTTCATGACTTATACATGTTCCTGTAACTATGAGATTATGCAACTCCCGTTTACCGGAGGAACACTTTGGGTTCTACCAAACGTCACAACGTAACTGGGTGATTATAAAGGAGTACTACAGGTGTCTCCGAAGGTACATGTTGGGTTGGCGTATTTCGAGATTAGGTTTTGTCGCTCTGATTGTTGGAGATGTATCTCTGGGCCCTCTCGGTAATGCACATCACTATAAGCCTTGCAAGCAATGTGACTAATGAGTTAGTTGCGGGATAATGCATTATGTAACGAGTAAAGAGACTTGCCGGTAACGAGATTGAACTAGGTATTGGATACCGACGATCGAATCTCAGGTAAGTAACATACCGATGACAAAGGGAACAAAGTATGTTGTTATGCGGTTTGACCGATAAAGATCTTAGTAGAATATGTAGGAGCCAATATGGGCATCCAGGTTCCGCTATTGGTTATTGACCAAGAATAGTTCTAGGTCATGTCTACATAGTTCTCGAACCCGTAGGGTCCGCGCGCTTAAGGTTTCGATGACAGTTATATTATGAGTTTATGAGTTTTGATGTACCGAAGGAGTTCGGAGTCCCGGATGAGATCGGGGACATGACGAGGAGTCTCAAAATGGTCGAGACGTAAAGATCGATATATTGGACGACTATATTCGGAGTTCGGAAAGGTTCCGAGTGATTCGGGTATTTTTTGGACTACGGAGAGTTACGGGAATTCGCCGGGGAGTATATGGGCCTTATTGGGCCATACGGGAATAGAGGAGAGAGGCCAAAAGGAAGGAGCCCTGCGCCCCCCCTCTGGTCGGAATTGAACAAGGGGCGCAGCCCCCCTTTCCTTCTCCTCTCCCCCTCTTTCCCCTTCTCCTACTCCAACAAGGGAGGTGGAATCCTACTAGGACTAGGGAGTCCTAGTAGGACTCCACACTTGGCGCGCCCCCTCCAAGGGCCGGCCTCCTCCCCCCTTGCTCCTTTATATACGGGGGAGGGGGGCACCCCATGAGACACAAGTTGATCTATGGATCGTTCCTTAGCCGTGTGCGGTGCCCCCCTCCACCATATTCCACCTTGGTCATATCGTCGCGGAGTTTAGGCGAAGCCCTGCGCCGGTAGAACATCATCATCGTCACCACGCCGTCGTGCTGACGGAACTCATCCCCGAAGCTTTGCTGGATCGGAGCCCGGGGATCGTCATCGAGCTGAACGTGTGCTGAACTCGGAGGTGCCGTACATTCGGTGCTTGGATCGGTCAGATCGTGAAGACGTACGACTACATCAACCGCGTTGTCATAACGCTTCCGCTTACGGTCTACGAGGGTACGTGGACAACACTCTCCCCTGTCGTTGCTATGTCATCACCATGATCTTGCGTGTACGTAGGAATTTTTTTCAAATTACTACGTTCCCCAAGAGTGGCATCCGAGCAGGTTTTATGCGTAGATGTCATATGCACGAGTAGAGCACAAGTGAGTTGTGGGCGATACAAGTCATACTGCTTACCAGCATGTCATACTTTGGTTCGGCGGTATTGTGAGATGAAGCAGCCCGGACCGACATTACGCATACGCTTACGCGAGACTGGTTTTACCGCCGTGCTTTGCACACAGGTGACTAGCGGGTGTCTGTTTCTCCAACTTTAGTTGAACCGAGTGTGGCTACGCCCGGTCCTTGCGAAGGTTAAAACAGCACTAACTTGACGAACTATCGTTGTGGTTTTTGATGCGTAGGTAAGAACGGTTTTGCTCAGCCCGTAGCAGCCACGTAAAACTTGCAACAGCAAAGTAGAGGACATCTAACTTGTTTTTGCAGGGCATGTTGTGATGTGATATGGTCAAGACGTGATGAGATATAAGTTGTTGTATAAGATGATCATGTTTTGTTGAAGTTATCGGCAACTGGCAAAAGCTCTATGGTTATCTCTTTGTTGCATAAGATGCAAGTGCCAAATAATTGCTTTACTTTATCGTTATGCGATAGCAATAGTTGCAAGAGCAATAGTTGGCGAGACGACCATGTGACGACACATTGATATAGATCAAGATGATGAATATCATGGTGTCATGCCGGTGACGATAGAGATCATGACAGTACTTTGGAGATGGAGATCAAAGGCGCAAGATGATCATGGCCATATCATGTCACATATTTTGATTGCATATGATGTTTATCTGTTATACATCTTATTCTGTTTTGTTTGACGGTAGTATTGTAAGATGATCTCTCACTAATTATCAAGAAGTGTTCTTCCTGAGTATGCACCATTGCCAAAGTTCGTCGTGCCCAGACACCACGTGATGATCGGCTGTGATAAGCTCTACGTCCATCTACAACGGGTGCAAGCTAGTTTTGCACACACGGAATACTCAGGTTAAACTTGACGAGCCTAGCATATGCAGATATGGCCTCCGAACACGGAGACCGAAAGGTCGAGCGTGAATCATATAGTAGATATGATCAACATAATGATGTTCACCATTGAAAGCTACTCCATTTCACGTGATGATCGGTTATGGTTTAGTTGATTTGGATCACGTGATCACTTAGAGGATTAGAGGGATGTCTATCTAAGTGGGAGTTCTTAAGTAATATGATTAATTGAACTTAAATTTATCATGAACTTAGTCCTGGTAGTATTTTGCAAATTATGTTGTAGATCAATAGCTTGCGTTGTTGCTCTCATATGTTTATTTTGATATGTTCCTAGAGAAAATTGTGTTGAAAAATGTTAGTAGCAATGATGCGGATTGGATCCGTGATCTGAGGTTTATCCTCATTGCTGCGCAGAAGAATTATGTCCTTGATGCACCGCTAGGTGACAAACCTATTGCAGGAGCAGATGCAGACGTTATGAACGTTTGGCTAGCTCAATATGATGACTACTTGATAGTTTAGTGCACCATGCTTAACGACTTAGAATCGGGACTTCAAACACGTTTTGAACGTCATGGACCATATGAGATGTTCCAGGAGTTGAAGTTAATATTTCAAGCAAATACCCGAGTTGAGAGATATGAAGTCTCCAACAAGTTCTATGGCTAAAAGATGGAGGAGAATCGCTCAACTAGTGAGCATGTGCTCAGATTGTCTGGGTACTTCAATCGCTTGAATCAAGTGGGAGTTAATCTTCCAGATAAGATAGTGATTGACAGAATTCTCTAGTCACCATCACTAAGTTACTAGAACTTCGTGATGAACTATAGTATGCAAGGGATGACGAAAACAATTCCCAAGCTCTTCGCGATGCAAAAATCGGCGAAGGTAGAAATCAAAGAAAAACATCAAAGTGTTGATGGTGGACAAGATCACTAGTTTCAAGAAAAAGGGCAAAGGGAAAGAAAGGGAACTTCAAGTGGAAAGACAAGCAAGTTGTCACTCCTGCGAAGAAGCCCAAAGCTGGACCATAGCCTGAAACTGAGCGCTTACACTGCAAAGGAAATGGTCACTGGAAGCGGAAATGCCCTGAACATTTGGTGGATAAGAAGGATGGCAAAGTGAAAAAAGGTATATTTGATATACAGGTTCTTGATATGTGCCTTACTAGTGTTTATAGTAGCCCCTGATTATTTGATACTTGTTCGGTTGCTAAGATTAGTAACTCGAAACAGGAGTTACAGAATAAACAGAGACTAGTTGAAAGGGAAGTGACGATGAGTGTTGGAAGTAGTTCCAAGATTGATATGATCATCATCGCACACTCCCTAAACTTTCGAGATAAGTGTTAAACCTAAATAAATGTTATTTAGCGTTTGCGTTGAGCATGAATATGATTTGATCATGTTTATTGCAATCCGGTTATTCATTTAAAGTCAGAGAATAATTGTTGTTCTGTTTACATGAATAAAACCTTCAATGGTCATACACCCAATGAAAATAGTTTGTTGGATCTCGATCGTAGTGATACACATATTCATAATATTGATGCCAAAAGATGCAAAGTTGATAATGATAGTGCAACTTATTTGTGGCACTGCCGTTTGGGTCATATCGGTGTAAAGCGCATGAAGAAACTCCATAAAGATGGATTTTCGGAATCACTTGGTTATGAATCATTTGATGCTTGCGAACCATGCCTTTTGGACAAGATGACTAAAACTCCGTTCTTTGGAACAATGGAACGAGCTACTGACTTATTGGAAACAATACATACCGATGTATGCGGTCCAATGAGTGCTGATGCTCGTGGTGGGTATCGTTATTTTTTGACCTTCACAAGATGAATTGAGCAGATATGAGTATATCTACTTGATGAAACATAAGTCTGAAATAATTGAAAGGTTCAAAGAATTTCAGAGTGAAGTGGAAAAATCATCGTAACAAGAAAATAAAGTTTCTACGATCTGATCGCGGAGACGGATATTTGAGTTACGAGTTTGGTCTTCAATTAAAACAATGTGGAATAGTTTCACAGCTCACGCCACCTAGAACACCACAACGTTATGGTGTGTCCGAACGTCGTAACAGCACTTTATTGGATATGGTGCGATCTATGATGTCTCTTATCAGTTTTACCACTATCATTTTGGGGTTGTGCATTAGAGACAGCTGCATTCACGTTTAAAAGGGCACCATCTAAATCCGTTGAGATGACACCGTATGAACTATGGTTTAGCAGTAAACCTAAGCTGTCGTTTCTTAAAGTTTGGAGTTGCGATGCTTATATGAAAAGGTTTCAACCTGATAAGCTCGAACCCAAATCGGAGAAGTGCGTCTTCATAGAATACCCAAAGGAAACTGTTGGGTACTCCTTCTATCACAAATCCAAAGGCAAAACATTCGTTGCTAAGAATGGATCCTTTCTAGAGAAGGAGTTTCTCTCGAAAGAAGTGAGTGGGAGGAAAGTAGAACTTGATGAGGTAACTGTACCTGCTCCCTTATTTGAAAGTAGTTCATCACAGAAATCTGTTCATGTGACTACTACACCAATTAGTGAGGAAGTTAATGATGATGATCATGAAACTTCAGATTAAGTTACTACAGAACCTCGTAGGTCTTCCGGAGTAAGATCCGCACCAGAGTGGTACGGTAATCCTGTTCTGGAAGTCATGTTACTAGACCATGATGAACCTACGAACTATGAGGAAGCAATGATGAGCCCAGATTCCGCGAAATGGCTTGAGGCCATGAAATCTGAGATGGGATCCATGTATGAGAACAAAGTATGGACTTTGATTGACTTGCTCGATGATCAGCAAGCCATGTTAAATAAATGGATCTTCAAGAGGAAGATGGACACTGATAGTAGTGTTACTATCTACTAAAGCTCGACTTATTGCTAAAGGTTTTCGACAAGTTCAAGGTGTTGAGTACAATGAGATTTTCTCAACTGTAGCGATGCTTAAGTCTGTCCGAATCATGTTAGCAATTGCCACATTTTATGAAATCTGGCAAATGGATGTCAAAACTGCATTCCTTAATGGTTTTCTTAAAGAAGAGTTGTATATGATGCAACCAGAAGGTTTTGTCAATCCTAACGGTGCTAACAAAATGTGCAAGCTCCAGCGATCCATCTATGGACTGGTGCAAGCATCTCAGAGTTGGAATATACGCTTTGATAAGTTGATCAAAGCATATAGTTCTATACAGACTTACGGTGAAGCCTATATTTACAATAAAGTGAGTGGGAGCACTACCGCCTTTCTGATAAATATATGTGAGTAACATATTGTTGATCAGAAATGATGAAGAATTTTTCTGGAAAGCATAAAGGAGTATTTGAAAGGAGTTCTTTAAAAGAAAGACCTCAGTAAAGCTATTTACGTATTGAGCATCAAGATCTGTTGAGATAGATCAAGACGCTTGATAAGTTTTTCAATAAGTACATACCTTGTCAAGATTTTGAAATAGTTCAAAATGGAACAGTCAAAGAAAGAGTTCTTGCCTGTGTTGCAAAGGTGTGAAATTGAGTAAGACTCAAATCTCGACCACGGCAGAAAATAGAAAAGAGAATGAAGTCATTCCCTATGCCTCAGTCATAGGTTCTATAAAGTATGCTATGTACCAGACCTATTGTATACCTTTCTTTGTATTTGGCAAAGGAGTACAATAGTGATCTATAAGTAGATCACTGGACATTGGTCAAAATTATCCTTAGAGAAATAAGGAGATGTTTCTCGATTATGGAGGTGATAAAAGAGCCCGTCGTAAGAAGTTACAACGCTGCAAGCTTTTACACCAATCCAGATGACTCTATGTCTCAATCTGGATACATATTGAAAGTGGGAGCAATTAGCTAGAGTAGCTCCATGCAGAGCATTGTGGACATAGAATATTTGCAAAATACATACGGCTCTGAATGTGATAGACCCGTTGACTAAACTTCTCTCATGAGCAAAACATGATCATACCTTAGTACTCTTTGGGTGTTAATCACATAGCGATGTGAACTAGATTATTGACTCTAGTAAACCCTTTGGGTGTTGGTCACATAACGATGTGAACTGTGGGTGTTAATCACATACAGATGTGAATACTGGTGTTGAATCACATGACGATGTGAACTAGATTATTGACTCTAGTGCAAGTGGGAGACTGAAGGAAATATGCCCTAGAGGCAATAATAAAGTTATTATTTATTTCCTTATATCATGATAAATGTTTATTATTCATGCTAGAATTGTATTAACCGGAAACATAATACATGTGTGAATACATAGACAAACATAGTGTCACTAGTATGCCTCTACTTGACTAGCTCGTTTATCAAAGATGGTTATGTTTCCTGACCATGGACAAAAGAGTTGTCATTTGATTAACGGGATCACATCATTAGGAGAATGATGTGATTGACTTGACCCATTCCGTTAGCTTAGCACTTGATCGTTTAGTATGTTTCTATTGCTTTCTTCATGACTTATACATGTTCCTGTAACTATGAGATTATGCAACTCCCGTTTACCGGAGGAACACTTTGGGTGCTACAAGATGTCACAACGTAACTGGGTGATTATAAAGGAGTACTACAGGTGTCAAAAAAGGTACATGTTGGGTTGGCGTATTTTGAGATTAGGTTTTGTCACTCCGATTGTCGGAGAGGTATCTCTGGGCCCTCTCGGTAATGCACATCACTATAAGCCTTGCAAGCAATGTGACTAATGAGTTAGTTGCGGGATGATGCATTATGTAACGAGTAAAGAGACTTGCCGGTAATGAGATTGAACTAGGTATTGGATACCGACGATCGAATCTCGGGTAAGTAACATACCGATGACAAAGGGAACAAAGTATGTTGTTATGCGATTTGACCAATAAAGATCTTCGTAGAATGTGTAGGAGCGAATATGGGCATCCAGGTTCCGCTATTGGTTATTGACCAAGAATAGTTCTAGGTCATGTCTACATAGTTCTCGAACCCATAGGGTCCGCACGCTTAAGGTTTCGATGACAGTTATATTACGAGTTTATGAGTTTTGATGTACCGAAGGAGTTCGGAGTCCCGGATGAGATCGGGGACATGATGAGGAGTCTCGAAATGGTCGAGACGTAAAGATCGATATATTGGACGACTATATTCGGAGTTCAGAAAGGTTCCGAGTGATTCGGGTATTTTTCGGAGTACCGGAGAGTTACGGGAATTCGCCGGGGAGTATATGGGCCTTATTGGGCCATACGGGAATAGAGGAGAGAGGCCAAAAGGAAGGAGGCCTGCGCCCCCCCTCTGGTCCGAATTGGACAAGGGGCGCAGCCCCCCTTTCCTTCTTCCTCTCCCCCTCTTTCCCCTTCTCCTACTCCAACAAGGGAGGTGGAATCCTACTAGGACTAGGGAGTCCTAGTAGGACTCCACGCTTGGCGCGCCCCATCCAAGGGCCGGCCTCCTCCCCCCTTGCTCCTTTATATACGGGGGAGGGGGGCACCCCATGAGATAGAAGTTGATCTACGGATAGTTCCTTAGCCGTGTGCGGTGCCCCCCTCCACCATATTCCACCTCGGTCATATCGTCGCGGAGTTTAGGCGAAGCCCTGCGCCGGTAGAACATCATCATCGTCACCATGCCGTCGTGCTGACGGAACTCATCCCTGAAGCTTTGCTGGATCGGAGCCCGGGGATCGTCATCGAGCTGAACGTGTGCTGAACTCGGAGGTGCCGTACGTTCGGTGCTTGGATCGGTCGGATCGTGAAGACGTACGACTACATCAACCGCGTTGTCATAATGCTTCCGCTTACGGTCTACAAGGGTACGTGGACAACACTCTCCCCTCTCGTTGCTATGTCATCACCATGATCTTGCGTGTACGTAGGAAATTTTTTGAAATTACTACGTTCCCCAACACCTTCGGCCTCCCTTGTTGGGGAGGCCTTCCTTTTCTTCCCTCCCCCACTAGGGGAGAGGCTTTCTTCTTCTCCTCCTCGCCTTGGTGGGAGGAGTCGGCCTCGGATTCATCATCCGATAGCACCTGAAAACGGGAACTCTTCCGAGTCCCCGTGGCCTTCTTCTTGGCCTTCTTCTCCGGCACCACGTGGGTTGCCGGAGCCAGCAGCCCCGTTAGGCGGGCGTCCGCTGGGTCCTCTGGCAATGGGGCCGGACAGATAGTCCGTTCTGTTGGGGAACGTTGCAGAAAATTAAAAATTTTCCTACGGTTTCACCAAGATCCATCTATGAGTTCATCTAAGCAACGAGTCATGGGAGAGAGATTGCATCTACATACCACTTTGTAGATCGCGTGCGGAAGCGTTCAAGAGAACGGGGTTGAAGTAGTCATTCTCGTCGTGATCCTATCACCGGAGATCATAGCGCCGAACGGATGGCACCTCCGTGTTCAACACACGTACGGTCAGCATGACGTCTCCTCCGTCTTGATCCAGCAAGGGGGAAGGAGAGGTTGATGATGATCCAGCAGCACGACGGCGTGGTGGTGGATGCAGCAGAACTCCGGCAGGGCTTCGCCAAGCGGCTGCGGGAGGAGCACGAGGTGTAGCAGGGGAGGGAGGCGCCAAGACACACGGGTGCGGCTGCCCCCTCCCCTTCCCTCCTTTATATAGGCCCCCAGGGGGGCGCCGGCCCTGGGAGATCAATCTCCCAAGGTGGGCGGCGGCCAAGGGGGGTGGAGTGCCCCCCAAGGCAAGTGGTGCGCCCCCCTACCTAGGGTTTCCAACCCTAGGCACAAGGGGAGGGCCCAAGGGGGGCGCACCAGCCCACTACGGGCTGGTTACCCTCCCACTTCAGCCCACGGGGCCCTCCGGGATAGGTGGCCCCACCCGGTGGACCCCCGGGACCCTTCCGGTGGTCCCGGTACAATACCGGGTGACCCCGAAACTTTCCCGATGGCCGAAACAGCACTTCCTATATAGTTTTCTTTACCTCCGGACCATTCCGGAACTCCTCGTGACGTCCGGGATCTCATCCGGGACTTCGAACAACATTCGGTTTGCTGCATACTCATATTCATACAACCCTAGCGTCACCGAACCTTAAGTGTGTAGACCCTACGGGTTCGGGAGACATGTAGACATGACCGAGACGGCTCTCCGGTCAATAACCAACAGCGGGATCTGGATACCCATGTTGGCTCCCACATACTCCTCAATGATCTCATCGGATGAACCACGATGTCGAGGATTCAAGCAATCCCGTATACTATTCCCTTTGTCAGACGGTATGTTACTTGCCCGAGACTCGATCGTCGGTATCCCAATACCTCGTTCAGTCTCGTTACCGGCAAGTCACTTTACTCGTACCGTAATGCATGATCCCGTGACCAGACACTTGGTCACTTTGAGCTCATTATGATGATGCACTACCGAGTGGGCCTAGTGATACTTCTCCGTAATACGGAGTGACAAATCCCAGTCTCGATCCGTGTCAACCCAACAGACACTTTCGAAGATACCTGTAGTGCACCTTTATAGTCACCCAGTTACATTGTGACGTTTGGTACACCCAAAGCACTCCTACGGTATCCGGGAGTTACACGATCTCATGGTCTAAGGAAAAGATACTTGACATTGGAAAAGCTCTAGCAAAACGAACTACACGATCTTGTGCTATGCTTAGGATTGGGTCTTGTCCATCACATCATTCCCCTAATGATGTGATCCCGCTATCAACGACATCTAATGTCCATAGTCAGGAAACCATGACTATCTGTTGATCAACGAGCTAGTCAACTCGAGGCTTACTAGGGATATATTATGGTCTATGTATTCACACGTGTATTACGATTTCCGGATAATACAATTATAGCATGAATAAACACAATTATCATGAACAAGGAAATATAATAATAATCCTTTTATTATTGCCTCTAGGGCATATTTCCAACAGTCTCCCACTTGCACTAGAGTCAATAATCTAGTTACATTGTGATGAATCGAACACCCATAGAGTTCTGGTGTTGATCATGTTTTGCTCGCGAGAGAGGTTTAGTCAACGGATCTGCGACATTCAGATCCGTATGTACTTTGCAAATATCTATCTCTCCATCTTGAACATTTTCACGGATGGAGTTGAAACGATGCTTGATGTGCCTGGTCTTCTTGTGAAACCCGGGCTCCTTGGCAAGGGCAATAGCTCCAGTGTTGTCACAGAAGAGTTTGATCGGCCCCGACGCATTGGGTATGACTCCTAGGTCGGTGATGAACTCCTTCACCCAAATAGCTTCATGCGCTGCCTCCGAGGCTGCCATGTACTCCGCTTCACATGTAGATCCCGCCACTACGCTCTGCTTGCAGCTGCACCAGCTTACTGCTCCACCATTCAACATATACACGTATCCGGTTTGTGACTTAGAGTCATCCAGATCTGTGTCGAAGCTAGCGTCGACGTAACCCTTTACGGCGAGCTCTTCGTCACCTCCATAAACGAGAAACATGTCATTTGTCCTTTTCAGGTACTTCAGGATATTCTTGACCGCTGTCCGGTGTTCCTTGCCGGGATTACTTTGGTACCTTCCTACCAAACTTACGGCAAGGTTTACATCAGGTCTGGTACACAGCATGGCATACATAATAGATCCTATGGCTGAAGCATAGGGGATGACACTCATCTCTTCTTTATCTTTTGCCGTGGTCGGGCATTGAGCCGAGCTCAATCTCACACCTTGCAATACAGGCAAGAACCCTTTCTTGGACTGATCCATTTTGAACTTCTTCAAAATCTTATCAAGGTATGTGCTTTGTGAAAGACCTATGAGGCGTCTCGATCTATCCCTATAGATCTTGATGCCTAATATGTAAGCAGCTTCTCCAAGGTCCTTCATTGAAAAACACGTATTCAAGTAGGCCTTAATGTTGTCCAAAAGTTCTATATCATTTCCCATCAAAAGTATGTCATCTACATATAATATGAGAAATGCTACAGAGCTCCCACTCACTTTCTTGTAAACGCAGGCTTCTCCATAAGTCTGCATAAACCCAAACGCTTTGATCATCTCATCAAAGCGAATGTTCTGTCACATCCCTAATTCTGGGCTGACCTATGCTAGCTTCCATGTGAACATCATGTTTAAATTCAAATGAAACTTGAATTGAGGAATTTTCAAAGCCTCAGAAAACCTCTAAAAATAACCAACATTTAAATCTCATCAAATGAGTCCAAGAAAATGTTCCTGTTATTTTGTGAAAATATTGGCATGAGAAAAAATTCAAACCAATATTTTCAGAGTCACAGAAATAATTTATTTTGGGTCTTTGATTTAAATCAATTATATATTTGGGTTGGAATTATTTCTGCTATATAAGAAATAATGTTCAAATATTTTGTAAGTTTGCATGTGACCTTGGACTAGCTCTCTGAGCTCACATAAAAATTTACAGAAAGTTTTAAAATGGTTTAGTTTCCAAACTAAACCAAAACAAAATAACAAAAATAGAAAAGAAACAAAAGGGAGAGAGAAGAAAGTTACCTAGCGCTTACCTGCAGCACAACCGGCCCAGCACTGTAGCTGACCGGCCCGGCCCACCACCACCTCCTCCCTGTCGCCTTCCTCCTCGCGCCAGTAGGCAGAGGCGTGTCGCCTGCGCGCGCACCCGCGGCCACCTCCTTCTTCCACCTCCTCCTGCCTCCCTGCTCGCTTCCTTGACCACCTGGAGACGCCCCGCAGCCCCCCCTGGCCCCTCTCACACTCTCCCGTGCTCCTTCCCTCCTCTGGCTCTCTCCCTCGCACCACCCGAGCGCAGCCGTCGCCGCCGATTAGAACCACCGCGGCCACAGGCTCTCCCTCGCCTCGCCGACGTGTCCATGGCCTCCGCCTCGACGCCCTCGTCCTCCCCGTCGACTCACTCGACGCCGGACACCTCAAAACGCCGTCACCGACCTCTTCTTCATCGTCGGCCGCCGCGGATCCCCTTCATCGGCTCGTCGCCATCCGGCCTTCCCCGAGCTCGCCGTCCACCCCACGACGATCACCGTGAGCTTCTGCCTATCCTCCCCCTCTCCGTTTGCTCTACCGCACACCATAGCAACCACACCACACTCACCCGGACGTGCCGCCGCCCGCACTCGTCGCCGGTGATGCTCCGGTGACCATCTGGTCCCGGGCATGCGCCCAACGCGCTCCCCGCATCGCGTAGAGCCTCTGTGGCACCTCGCCTCGCTTGTTTGCGCACCGCAGCCCCATCCCCACTTGCACCTGAGCTTCGGCCGCCGCCGAGCCCAGCACCACTCCGGCCACTCCCCGGCCGCGCCACCACCACAGTTGGGTGCGGACGAGCGTCCGCATCCCGTAGCTGTGCTTCGCGCGCCAAACGGCGCTTTGTGGGCAAATCCCACAGCACACCGCCGCGTCTGGCCTCGCCAGCGGCTAAACGCCGGCAGGCTTTGACCAGTTGACCGGCGGGTTTGACCCCGCTGACCTAGTTGACTAGGTGGGGGCCTCTGCTAATTAACCTAGTTTAGGATTAATCAGAATTAGTTAGTCTAATTAGCTACTGACAAGTGGGTCCCACAGGTCAGGTTTGACCTGGCCGACCCAGTTGACCTGCTGACATCACACCTATGTCATGCTGATGCAGTAACTTATTTTCTGGATTTATTCTTATATAGGAAATTCCAGAAAATGATTCAAACTTCTAAAAATCATAGAAATTCAACCGTAACTCCAAATTAAATAATTTATATATGAAAAATTATCGGAAAAATCCAATCTATCCATCTGTAACATTTTCATGCATGTTAGAACAACTTATGACTACTGTTTAGGACAATTCAATTAAATGGCATATGAATATCCACATATTGAGTTTGAATTTGAACTTAGGGTTGAAACCAACTCCATTTAACTTGCTGCTAGTTGCATTAGTTCAAACCACATCATATTGCCATGTCATGATCATGCATCATATTGTGCATTGCGTTGATTGTGTTCTTCCTTGTTTGTCGGTGTTGTCCCCTCTCGATAGATGTGACTCCGACGATGAGATCGTTGACACTGATGAAGACTCAATGCTATCTTCAGAAGTGCCAGGCAAGCAAAACCCCCTTGTTCATTCCGATACAATCCCACTCTCTCGCTCTTGCTCTCTTTTACTGCATTAGGACAACAACGATTCAACTGTTATTTGTTGCGGTAGTTTAACCCCTTTATCCTCTGCATGACCTGTCATTGCCACAGTAAATAGATGAAACCCACTAGCATGAGTAGGAGTTGTTTGAGCCTTGATGTGCCTACTCATTCATGTTTGTTTGTCATGCCTGCTATTGCTTAGAGTTGTGCCAGGTCTGATTCATCAGGGATGAATTGGAGGTGTGTGAACATGTCCTACTGTGTGTGAGCTAAGTGTGTGAACACGATTTGGTAAAGGTAGCGGTGAGAGGCCATGTAGGAGTACATGGTGGGTTGTCTCATTGCAGCCGTCCTCAGGAACTGAGTTCTGTGTTTGTGATCCATGATCAGTTACTACCACACATTGGGCTCCGGGCACTCCAAGCTCTCTCGACTTATTAATCAACTTGATCTCTCTCCAAGAGTTGCAACTAGTTTCTGGTGTTTGTAGGTAGTGTTAGTAGTCTACCAAGTGGCACCCGGTACAGGTGGGCTTGGGACAGACTAGGCATAGTGGCCCGTGTACCAAGTGGCACCCGGATGGTGGACTTGGGAACCCTACACACATCATTTGGGGCCATGAGCGACACCCCGGCCGGATCTCCTCGCGGATGGAACCCGAATAGGCGATAAACCTGGACGAGAGACTTGTGTGGTTAGTCAGGTCGTGGCCGACACCCTCGTTGGGCTTCCGCTTGAAGGTTGCCGAGTACATGTCGTGTAAACGGCGGTAAGTGGTGAGAGCGTGTGTGAAGAAGTACACCCCTGCAGGGTTAACATCATCTATTCGAATAGCCGTGTCCGCAGAAAAGGACATCTGGGTTGCCTGTGCAGTTCATAGATAACTTGAAGTGGATACTCTAAAATACGCAAGATAAGCGTGAGTGCTATGGATGGCGTTCTCGTAGGGAGACGGGAGCGGATCCATAGTGGTGTATTGATATGGTGAATATGTGGACTCGTGTGCGCCACCTCAAAGAGTCACTTGCAGTCGTATTTCAGGATAGCCACCGAGTCAAAGCTGGCTTGCTGCAGTTAAACCCCACCATCCCCTTTGTTGATAATGATGCATATGTAGTTAGTTCTGATGTAAGTCTTGCTGGGTACATTTGTACTCACGTTGCTTAATTTATGTTTTTGCAGAGAGACTTCAGTCTCGCTAGTAGTTCCACGTGGACTTCGACGTTTAGCTTGTTACCTCAGCTACGATCTTGTGCCCTCGGCAGGATCTGGTAGATAGTCAGGCTTCTCAGCCTTTTTCATTTGTAGATGTCTGTACCCAGACATGTTAAGCTTCCGCATGTGCTTTGACTTGTATGCTCTGAGTGTTGGGTCATGAGACCCATGTTTGTAATATCTCGCTCCTCGGAGCCTATTGAATAAAATACTTGAGTCGTAGAGTCATGTTGTGATGCCATGTTGTATTTGCACATATCGAGCATATTGTGCGTATGTTATTGAAATGCTTGGTATGTGTGGGATCTGACAACCTAGTTGTTTATCCTTGGTAGCCTCTCTTACCGGGAAATGTCTCCTAGTGTTTCCACTGAGCCATGGTAGCTTGCTACTGCTCTGGAACACTTAGGCTGGCCGGCATGTGTCTTTCTTCGTTCCTGTGTCTGTCCCTTCGGGGAAATGTCACGCGATGAATACCGGAGTCATGTTAGCCTGCTATAGCCCGGTTTACCGGAGTCCTGCTAGCCCAGCTGCTACAGCCCGGATTCACTCGCTGATGACCGACACGTTCGTTGTTGGGTCATGTATGCCTGTCCCTGTAAGTTAGTGCCACTTTGGGTTCACGACTAGCCATGTCAGCCCGGGTTCTTTGTCATATGGATGCTAGCGGCACTATCATATACGTGAGCCAAAAGGCGCAAACGGTCCCGGGCCAGGTAAGGTGGCACCTGTGGGAATACCGTGTGTGAGGCCGCAAAGTGATATGATGTGTTACATGCTAGATCGGTGTGACTCGGGATCGGGGTCCTGACATGTTCCAACTCCGAGATGCTTGCACCAGCCCATAAATGGATTGCTGGAGCTTGCATACTTTGTTAGCATTCTTAGGATCGACAAAACCCTCTAGCTACATCATATACAGTTCTTCCTTAAGATGCCCGTTAAGGAATGCCGTTTTGACGTCCATCTACCATATCTCATAATCATAGTATGCGGCAATTGCTAACATGATTCGGACGGACTTCAGCTTCGCTACGGGAGAGAATGTCTCATCGTAGTCAACCCCTTGAACTTGTCGATAACCCTTAGCGACAAGTCGAGCTTTATAAATGGTAATATTACCATCCGCGTCCGTCTTCTTCTTAAAGATCCATTTGTTTTCTATCGCTCGCCGATCATCGGGCAAGTCTGTCAAAGTCCATACTTTGTTTTCATACATGGATTCTATCTCGGATTGCATGGCTTCAAGCCATTTGTTGGAATCTGGGCCCGCCATCGCTTCTTCATAGTTCGAAGGTTCACCGTTGTCTAACAACATGATTTCCAGGACAGGGTTGCCATACCACTCTGGTGTGGCACGTGTCCTTGTGGACCTACGAGGTTCAGTAGCAACTTGATCCGAAGTACCTTGATCATAATCATTAATTTCCTCTCCAGTTGATGTAGGCACCACAGGAACATTTTCTTGAGCTGCACTACTTTCCGGTTCAAGAGGTAGTACTTCATCGAGTTCTACTTTCCTCCCACTTACTTCTTTCGAGAGAAACTCTTTTTCCAGAAAGGATCCATTCTTGGCAACAAAGGTCTTGCCCTCGGATCTTAAGTAGAAGGTATACCAAATGGTTTCCTTAGGGTATCCTACGAAGACGCATTTTTCCGACTTGGGTTCGAGCTTTTCAGGTTGTAATTTCTTGACATAAGCATCGCATCCCCAAACTTTTAGAAACGACAGCTTAGGTTTATTCCCAAACCATAATTCATACGGTGTCGTCTCAACGGATTTAGACGGTGCCCTATTTAAAGTGAATGTAGCTGTCTCTAGAGCGTATCCCCAAAATGACAGCGGTAAATCGGTAAGAGACATCATAGACCGCACCATATCCAATAGAGTGCGGTTACGATGTTCGGACACACCATTACGCTGAGGTGTTCCAGGCGGCGTGAGTTGTGAAACGATTCCACATTTCCTTAAGTGTGTACCAAATTCGTGACTCAAGTATTCTCCTCCACGATCTGATCGAGGAACTTTATCTTTCGGTCACGTTGATTCTCTACCTCATTCTGAAATTCCTTGAACTTTTCAAAGGTCTCAGACTTGTGTTTCATCAAGTAGACATACCCATATCTACTCAAGTCATCAGTGAGAGTGAGAACATAACGATATCCTCCGCGAGCCTCAATGCTCATTGAACCGCACACATCGGTATGTATGATTTCCAATAAGTTGGTTGCTCGCTCCATTGTTCCGGAGAACGGAGTCTTGGTCATTTTGCCCATGAGGCATGGTTCGCATGTGTCAAATGATTCATAATCGAGAGACTCTAAAAGTCCATCAGCATGGAGCTTCTTCATGCGCTTGACACCAATGTGACCAAGGCGGCAGTGCCACAAGTATGTGGGACTATCGTTATCAACTTTACATCTTCTGGTATTCACGCTATGAATATGTGTAACATTACGTTCGAGATTCATTAAGAATAAACCATTGACCATCGGGGCATGACCATAAAACATATCTCTCATATAAATAGAACAACCATTATTCTCGGATTTAAATGAGTAGCCATCTTGTATTAAACGAGATCCAGATATAATGTTCATGCTCAAACTTGGCACTAAATAACAATTATTGAGGTTCATAACTAATCCCGTGGGTAAATGTAGAGGTAGCGTGCCGATGGCGATCACATCGACCTTGGAACCATTCCCGACGCGCATCGTCACCTCGTCCTTCGCCAGTCTCCGCTTATTCCGCAGCTCCTGCTGTGAGTTACAAATATGAGCAACGGCACCGGTATCAAATACCCAGGAGTTACTACGAGTACTGGTAAGGTACACATCAATTACATGTATATCAAATATACCTTTAGTGTTGCCGGCCTTCTTGTCCGCTAAGTATTTGGGGCAGTTCCGCTTCCAGTGACCCTTCCCCTTGCAATAAAAGCACTCAGTCTCAGGCTTGGGTCCATTCTTTGACTTCTTCCCGGCAGCTGGCTTACCGGGCGCGGCAACATCTTTGCCGTCCTTCCTGAAGTTCTTCTTACCTTTGCCCTTTTTAAACTTAGTGGTCTTATTGACCATCAACACTTGATGTTCTTTCTTGATTTCAACCTCTGCTGACTTTAGCATGGAAAATAGTTCAGGAATGGTCTTCACCATCCCCTGGATATTGTAGTTCAACACAAAGCTCTTGTAGCTCGGTGGGAGCGACTGAAGGATTCTGTCAATGACCGCCTCGTCCGGGAGGTTGATCTCCAGCTGGGACAGGCGGTTGTGCAACCCAGATATTTTGAGTATGTGCTCACTAACAGAACTGTTTTTCTCCATCTTACAACTATAGAACTTGTCGGAGACATCATATCTCTCGACCCGGGCATGAGCTTGGAAAACCATTTTCAGCTCCTCGAACATCTCATATGCTCCGTGTTTCTCAAAACGCTTTTGGAGCCTCGGTTCTAAGCTGTAAAGCATGCCACACTAAACGAGGGAGTAATCATCAGCACGTGACTGCCAAATGTTCATAACATCTTGGTTCTCTGGGATGGGTGCTTCACCTAGCGGTTCATCTAGGACATATGCTTTCTTGGCTGCTATGAGGATGATCCTCAGGTTCCGGACCCAGTCCGAATAGTTGCTGCCATCATCTTTCAGCTTGGTTTTCTCTAGGAACGCGTTGAAGTTCATGTTGACATGAGCGTTGGCCATTTGATCTACAAGACATATTTTGCAAAAAATTTAGACTAAGTTCATGATAATTAAGTTCATCTAATCAAATTATTGAATGAACTCCCACTCAGATTTGACATCCCTCTAGTCATCTAAGTGTTACACGATCCGAGTCGACTAGGTCGTGTCCGATCATCACGTGAGACGGACTAGTCATCATCGGTGAACATCTCCATGTTGATCGTATCTTCCATACGACTCATGTTCGACCTTTCGGTCTCTTGTGTTCCAAGGCCATGTCTGTACATTCTAGGCTCGTCAAGTTAACCCTAAGTGTTCTGCATGTGTAAATCTATCTTACACCCGTTGTATGTGAACGTAAGGATCTATCACACCCGGTCATCACGTGGTGCTTCGAAACGACGAACTTTAGCAACGGTGCACAGATAGGGGGAACACTTTCTTGAAATTATTATAAGGGATTATCTTATTTACTACCGCCGTTCTAAGTAAACAAGATGCATAAAACATAATAAACATCACATGCAATTATATAGTAGTGACATGATATGGCCAATATCATATAGCTCCTTCGATCTCCATCTTCGGGGCTCCATGATCATCTTCGTCACCGGCATGACACCATGATCTCCATCATCATGATCTCCATCATTGTGTCTTCATGAAGTTGTCACGCCAACGACTACTTCTACTTCTATGGCTAACACGTTTAGCAATAAAGTAAAGTAATTTACATGGCGTTCTTCAATGACACGCAGGTCATACAAAATAAAGACAACTCCTACGGCTCCTGCCGGTTGTCATACTCATCGACATGCAAGTCGTGATTCCTATTACAAGAACATGATCTCATACATCACAATATATCATTCATCATTCATCACAACTTCTGGCCATATCACATCACATGACAATTGCTGCAAAAACAAGTTAGACGTCCTCTAATTGTTGTTGCATCTTTTACATGGCTGTAATTGGGTTCTAGCAAGAACGTTTTCTTACCTACGAATAACCACAACATGATTTTGTCAACTTCTATTTACCCTTCATAAGGACCCTTTTCATCGAATCCGCTCCAACTAAAGTAGGAGAGACAGACACCCGCTAGCCACCTTATGCAACTAGTGCATGTCAGTCGGTGGAACCTGTCTCACGTAAGCATACGTGTAAGGTCGGTCCGGGCCGCTTCATCCCACAATACCGCTGAAGCAAGAAAAGACTAGTAGTGGCAAGCAAGTTGACAAGATCTACGCCCACAACAAAATTGTGTTCTACTCGTGCAATAGAGAACTACGCATAAACCTGGCTCATGATGCCACTGTTGGGGAACGTTGCCGAAAATTAAAATTTTTCCTACGGTTTCACCAAGATCCATCTATGAGTTCATCTAAGCAACGAGTCATGGGAGAGAGATTGCATCTACATACCACTTTGTAGATCGCGTGCGGAAGCATTCAAGAGAACGGGGTTGAAGTAGTCGTTCTCGTCGTGATCCTATCACCGGAGATCCTAGCGCCGAACGGACGGCACCTCCGCGTTCAACACACGTACGGTCAGCATGACGTCTCCTCCGTCTTGATCCAGCAAGGGGGAAGGAGAGGTTGATGATGATCCAGCAGCACGACGGCGTGGTGGTGGATGCAGCAGAACTCCGGCAGGGCTTCGCCAAGCGGCTGCGGGAGGAGGACGAGGTGTAGCAGGGGAGGGAGGCGCCAAGACACACGGGTGCGGCTGCCCCCTCCCCTGCCCTCCTTTATATAGGCCCCCAGGGGGGAGGAGGCAGCCCTGGGAGATCAATCTCCCAAGGGGGGGCGGCGGCCAAGGGGGGTGGAGTGCCCCCCAAGGCAAGTGGTGCGCCCCCCTACCTAGGGTTTCCAACCCTAGGCGCAAGGGGGGGCCAAGGGGGGGCGCACCAGCCCACTAGGGGCTGGTTCCCCTCCCACTTCAGCCCACGGGGCCCTCCGGGATAGGTGGCCCCACCCGGTGGACCCCTAGGACCCTTCCGGTGGTCCCGGTACAATACCGGGTGACCCCGAAACTTTCCCGATGGCCGAAACAGCACTTCCTATATAGTTTTATTTACCTCCGGACCATTCCGGAACTCCTCGTGATGTCCGGGATCTCATCCGGGACTCCGAACAACATTCGGTTTGTTGCATACTCATATTCATACAACCCTAGCGTCACCGAACCTTAAGTGTGTAGACCCTACAGGTTCGGGAGACATGTAGACATGACCGAGACGGCTCTCTGGTCAATAACCAACAGCGGGATCTGGATACCCATGTTGGCTCCCACATACTCCTCGATGATCTCATCGGATGAACCACGATGTCGAGGATTCAAGCAATCCCGTATAATATTCCCTTTGTCAGACGGTATGTTACTTGCCTGAGACTCGATCGTCGGTATCCCAATACCTCGTTCAGTCTCGTTACCGGCAAGTCACTTTACTCGTACCGTAATGCATGATCCTGTGACCAGACACTTGGCCACTTTGAGCTCATTATGATGATGCACTACCGAGTGGGCCCAATGATACCTCTCCGTAATACAGAGTGACAAATCCCAGTCTCGATCCGTGTCAACCCAACAGACACTTTCGGAGATACCTGTAGTGCACCTTTATAGTCACCCAGTTACGTTGTGACGTTTGGTACACCCAAAGCACTCCTACGATATCCGGGAGTTACACGATCTCATGGTCTAAGGAAAAGATACTTGACATTGGAAAAGCTCTAGCAAAACGAACTACACGATCTTGTGCTATGCTTAGGATTGGGTCTTGTCCATCACATCATTCCCCTAATGATGTGATCCCGCTATCAACGACATCTAATGTCCATAGTCAGGAAACCATGACTATCTGTTGATCAACGAGCTAGTCAACTAGAGGCTTACTAGGGACATATTATGGTCTATGTATTCACACGTGTATTACGATTTCCGGATAATACAATTATAGCATGAATAAAGACAATTATCATGAACAAGGAAATATAATAATAATCCTTTTATTATTGCCTCTAGGGCATATTTCCAACATGTTCGGCCTTCGCCAGCCAGTCCTGTCAAAGGTAAAGGGAGTTTAGATCCCGCATAGAGTCAAACTATGGAAAACAAGTGGCAAAATCACTTACCTCGTCAGCTAGATGCTGCGAGCGGAACCCGCGATCTTCGGTAGCGGATGCGGGAGCCTCGGCGCCCTTGAACAGCACCTTCCAAACATCTTCGTATGTAGTGTCGAAGAGCCCGCTCAGGGTCTGGTGCTGCGCCGGATCGAACTCCCACATGTTGAAACCCCGTCGTTGGCACGGGAGAATCCGGTGGATGAGCATGACCTGGACTACGTTGACAAGCTTGAGCTTCTTGTCCACCAGCTTCTGGATACAGGCTTGGAGTCCGGTCAGCTCCTCCGAATCCCCCCAGATCCGGCCACTCTCTTTCCAGGAGGTGAGCCATGTAGGAATGCCGGATCTGAATTCGGGGGCCGCTGCCCAATCAGGGTCATGCGGCTCGGTGATGTAGAACCACCCCGATTGCCACTCCTTAATGGTTTCCACAAAAGTGCCCTCCAGCCATGTAACGTGGGACATCCTGCCCACCATGGCGCCTCCGCACTCCGCTTGGCTGCCCTTCACAACCTTCGGCTTGACACTGAAGGTCTTGAGCCACAAGCCGAAGTGGGGCTGGATGCAGAGGAAGGCCTCGCACACGACGATAAACGCCGAGATGTTGAGGATGAAATTCGGGGCCAGGTCATGGAAATCCAGGCCGTAGTAGAACATGAGTCCCCGGACAAAGGGATGAAGTGGGAAGCCCAGTCCACGGAGGAAATGGGGAAGAAATACTACCCTCTCGTGGGGCCTGGGGGTGGGGATGAGCTCTCCCTCGTCGGGGAGCCGGTGCGCGATGTCGCTGGACAGATATCCGGCGTTGCGCAGCTTCTGGATCTGCTCCTCCGTGACGGAGGAGGCCATCCACTTGCCTCCTGCTCTGGACATAGTTGGAGGGGGTTGAGGTGAGAAGTGCGGGCTTGGGCGCTGGAGCTCGAGTTCTCGGAGATGGATAAGCCAAGGAGGAAGAAGGCGCAGGTAAAAGGGTTGGATCTTTATCCCCTTATATGGGCGGACAAAAACATGTGTCCCCACCGGCCTGGTAAAACTCGCTTATCCCCCAAGCGTCACAATCAATGGCGTGGTTGGGTTACCCACGTCCGTATTGATGGGAATCCCGGAATAAGGGGAACACGATCTCTGCTTCGACAAGACGTGCCAAGGAAACCGCTTCGCTAAACGCGCTGAGGTGGAACGATCAAAACAATTTGAGTAAAGGCTTGATAGTGGTGCGACGTCACGCCACGAAATACGTTAGCAGATTGATCTTGTGTAATGTTATTCTCTCTACGGTGGTACGTGGAATTTATTTTTGCAGAGCCGGACACTATCCTGGTGTTCACAATCTTCTATAAATTATTCGGAGGGGGGAACCCGCCTTGCAATGCCGAAGACAATATGCGCGCCGGACTCGTCGTCATTGAAGCCTGGTTCAGGGTCTACTGAGGGAGTTCCGGACTAGGGGGTATCCGGATAGCCGAACTATCGTCATCGGTCGGACTCCAAGACTATGAAGATACAAGATTGAAGACTTCGTCCCGTGTCCGGATGGGACTTTCCTTGGCGTGGAAGGCAAGCTTGGCGATACGGATATGTAGATCTCCTACCTTTGTAACCGACTCTGTGTAACCCTAGCCCTCTCCGGTGTCTATATAAACCGGATGGCTTTAGTCCATAGGACGAACAACAATCATACCATAGGCTAGCTTCTAGGGTTTAGCCTTGATCTCGTGGTAGATCCACTCTTGTAACACACATCATCAATATTAATCAAGCAGGACGTAGGGTTTTACCTCCATCAAGAGGGCCCGAACCTGGGTAAAACATCGTGTCCCTTGTCCCCTATTACCATCCGCCTAGACGCATAGTTCGGGACCCCCTACCCGAGATCCGCCGGTTTTGACACCGACAACGGCCCTCTGGCGCCGGTGATTCATGGCGCTCTCCACTTCGGAGTTCGTGGCCGAACACATATCCGCACCCTTCGTCGGGGGGCTATGCGGTGCTGGCCCCGTGACCGCCTCCGCCCCCGAAGCCGGTTCTGGAACCCGGCTGGTGGAGGCATGATTGGTGGGGTCCCCGGATATAGTCTGATTATTCCTCTTCCTGCCAGACACAAAGGGCGATGTCATACTTCAAATTCTATAATTACAGGACAGGTCATTGCTTTACCTCTGTAGCGGTGTGTCAACCCTCACCGCCTTCCTCTTAAGCCTGCCCGATCCGGACGTCCGTGGTTGACGAGTCCCTAGGAGCTCGGCCCCTCGCTCCGGTCGTTGTTTCTGCAAACAGAACGATGCCTCAAGGATAAATTATATTACCTGGGGGAAGTCCTCTTCGGAGGATGGGGTTTTTAGTTCAGCTTACCCGCGACATGGGGAGCAGTCCAGGGTAGTCAGCCGTAATGGCCACTAGGGCGCCATCCCAGCTCGCTTGATAGAATACCCCATTGACAAGCTCCACAGTGATATCCGGATCAACTTTGAGTCCCGGATCTAGGGCCCTTCCAGGGTCCTCTGGTTGCGGGGAGGGGCTGAAGATTCCTTCTACGGCCCTCCTCAGTTCCTGTCCAGAAGCATTGATGCAAGTAATCTTAGCGGAAGAACGCTAGAGTAAGTGAAGCAGGGGAAAGAATGGCAACTTACCCACTCTGGGGGGTTGTACATGGAGAATCCGTCCCGCGTTTTTATGCGGAGGAATTCCTCCTCTTCCCCTTTGTACAAATCGGACAATATCCTTGCCAAAGCGGCAGCAGAGTCCGGACCCTTACGGCCGCAGTGGGTGGCGTCGTCTTCCCCGTTGAAATGCCACATGGGCTTCCCCCGATATTGGAGCGGTTGCACTCCCCGCCTTATGCATACCGCCATGACCTCAACTATCGTCAGTCCGGATTTGGCCAGCAACTTTATCCTGTTCATTAGGAGGAATATTTCCCTTGTGTCCTCTTCTTGAGGGCCCCGGGGGCGCCAGCTTAAGCGTGCCCTCGGCGGGGCGTTGCTGAACTTGGGGAGACCTATATGGACTGGATCCGGAAGGGGAACATCATTTATATAGAACCACTCTGAGGGCCAGTTTTCGGGTGCCTTCTCAGGAGTGCCGGACAGGTATCCGGTCTCGGCGATGCGCCATACTTCGGCCCCGCCCACTTGACATAGGGACTCTCCCTGGGTGCGGGGGACAAGGCAGAACAGCTTCCTCCATAATCCGAAGTGTGGTTCGCAGCCTAAAAACAGCTCGCAAAGGGCGACATACCCCACTATGTGCAGAATAGAGGCTGGGGTAAGATTGTGTAACTAGAGTCCATAAAACTCCAGGAGCCCGCGAAGAAACGGGTGGATAGGAAACCCGATGCCCCTCAGCAGATGCGGGATGAGGCATATTCGCTCCTCCGGAGATGGGTTGGGAGATCCCTCAGCCTGTTCCCCTCCGTCATAAGTGGCTATTCCAGCTCGGACGGGGACCATGAACGCCGGTGGGAGAAACCCTTGGGTTTGTAGCTTTACCAAACGGCTGTGAGGAACTGCGCACTCTCCCCAATCCCCCGACTTAGAGCGAGGAGGGCAAGCAGAAGAGCTGCGATGGTCAGTCATGTTGGAATGGTTTTTCGCGGAGCGCTCTAGGATGCTAGCTCAAGGGAGGAGAGTGAGATTTGGATCTGAGAATCCCTGTCCCTTCAAATAGATGGTTGGCCCGGAGGATCAAGGGTGGTAAATGAAAAAATGCCTCGACTCCTCGCATTCGCTCGACACGTGGAGATGGTCATTACTGAGGCGCTGAAGCCGAGGAGCACAACATTGATTGGAGGCCGGACATTATTCGTCGTAACAGGTACTTTGGAGTATTCGGAGAAGGAACCCGCCTTGCAATGCCGAAGACAATACTGCGCGCCGGACTCATCGTCATTGAAGCTTGGTTCAGGGGCTACTGAGGGAGTCCTGGATTAGGGGGTATCCGGACAGCCGGACTGTGTACAACGTCCGGACTATTGAAGCGTGAAGATACAAGACTCAAGACTTCGGCCCATGTCCGGATGAGACTCTCCTTTGCGTGGAAGGCAAGCTTGGCGATCCGGATATTGTGTTTCCTTTCTTGTAACCGACTCCATGTAAACCCTAGCCCTCTCCGGTGTCTATATAAACCGGAGAGGTTGGTCCTTAGAAGGCCGATCACAATTACAATCATACCATCATAGGCTAGCTCTTAGGGTTTAGCCTCTACGATCTCGTGGTAGATCTACTCTTGTACTACCCATATCATCAATATTAATCAAGCAGGAAGTAGGGTTTTACCTCCATCGAGAGGGCCCGAACCTAGGTAAACATCTGTGTCCCTTTCTTCCTGTTACCATCAGCCTCGACGCACAGATCGGGACCCCCTACCCGAGATCCGCCGATTTTGACATCGACACCGGCCCTCCCCCTCCTCCACTCCTTTATATACGGGGAGGGGGCACCCCTTGAAGACACAACAATTGATCATTGATCTCTTAGCAGTGTGCGGTGCCCCCCTCCACCATAGTCCTTCCTCGATAATATTGTAGCGGTGCTTAGGCGAAGCCCTGCGACGGTAGAACATCATCAACGTCACCACGCCGTCGTGCTGACGGAACTCTCCCTCGATACTCGGCTGGATCGGAGTTCGAGGGACGTCATCGAGCTGAACGTGTGCAAGAATTCGGAGGTGCCGTGCTTTAGGTGCTTGATCGGTCGGGCCGTGAAGACGTACGACTACATCAACCGTGTTGTGCTAACGCTTCCGCTTTCGGTCTACGAGGGTACGCGGACACACTCTCCCCTCTCGTTGCTATGCATCACCATGATCTTGCATGTGCGTAGGAATTTTTTTGAAATTACTACGTTCCCCAACAATCCTAACCGTTAATGCATCTTCGTATTGTTCCTGGGTGACCGTAGGTCAGTTTTTTTGTTTTCTACTACCTTTTCCAACAGAAATACAGGCTTACACTTCTCAGTTTGTAGACAATTTTTCTGGCGCTAGAAATTTTAAGTGGCTATTTTCCTTGCTCCTTGTTTGTCAGGGGTATTTTGTTGGGTATGAATGTTGATTCTTATGATATTTTGGAGGAGGATATATGCATTTTTATGTTAGGGCCTTAGTCATGTCTAAAATTACTGGCAAGTTATGTACATTCATGTCTGCGTATGGTGTTGCCCAACCTAGAGATAAATACATTTTTCTTAATAGAATTGGTCCATGTGCTTAACAGTAGTACCTTGCGTTATGTGCTGGGTGATTTTAACATCATTAGAAAAATCAGTGAGAGTGGTAGGAGGAAAAACTTTCTAAATGGTCTAATACGGAGTAATGAGTTGAATGATTTAGAGTTAGATGGTTGATGTTTCACTTGGTCTATTATTAGGAGAATCCCATTATGGAAAAATCAGATATTATATTAATTTCTATAGAATGAGGAATTTATTTTTCTATTTTGTCAGGTCATACTCCTTTGGTCATGGATGTTAATACCACAAAAGTACAGAAAAATAGTATTTATTGTTTGAAATATGTTGGTTTTGAGGCCTAAAGTAGATGAAATTGTGGTTAAATGTTGGAATTGTAGTTTTTTTTGGCAAAATTAAATGGATAAATTGCAGAACAGGAATAGAAACCTTAGGTGGGCGTTGAGAGGGTCGAATATTAAATATGAAGCAACCTATAACATAGAAACGAAAAAACTTTTAGAGGACTATATTGATGTTATATATAGATAATAGAGTGAGATATTTGTTAAGGAAGCATTTAGACAATAGGCTACAATGCACTCTTAGAGAGGAGGAGGTAAAGTGGATTCAAAGGGCCAAAGAGCAAAACCTGTCGATGGGAGATGCTCTTACTTCATTTTCGATGGAGCTAATGGGACGACGGGAGATGCCCTTACTTCATTTTTATGGTCAAAGCTAATGGAAGACACCGGAAGACTATGATTGCCATGTTTAAAGATGGTGATGAGGTCATTGAGGGAGAGAGGATATTTTTACTTCATACTATAGATTTTTATAAAAAAAAAGTTTGCATCTATCGGATGAAATCCCTAAGATTTGCATAAAAGTTCGTGTTCCTAGTGTGAAAATGATGTTTTATGTTAGATTCTGCCTTTTCTTTTCTTTAGAAGAGATTAAAGTGCTTTATTTTTTATGAAACAAAACGAGGCTTCTATGATAAGTGGCCTACCTACAAAGTTATATCAATATTACTGCGAACTCACTGGAAGAGCCATGTGACAGAACTATAAGGAGGTGACATGGAGAGATACAAGAAGCCATGCTCGCGGGGGAGAAGAACAACCGAGCTCACGGGGAAGAAGAAACAACCAAGATCCTTTGAGATAAGGATAAATAAGGATAAAGGGAGATAGAGGTTGTGAGACCCGCGGGCTGTGGACACGTACTCGACGTACGCAACGGCCTATCCGAGGCTCGTTCCGTCACACTAAACAAGATGTTATCCTTTAATTAATGTCTCAATGTACAAATTTATTGTTTCATGATAACCCATAGGCATGCAAATGCGTGACCTAATGTGTACCTTCTGATCCTAACCAGTACAATCAAATGAACTAGAAATTCCGAAAGACACCCATTTTTGATTATTTTTTCTTTGGGTCTATCTAGGGTATATCTAGATGTGCCCTAGTTATTGCACATGTAAATGACTCAATCAAACTACAATGGAAAATAAGACAAAAAAAAGGATTGTCTAGGGTACATCTAGAGGTGTCCTAGTTATTGCACATCTAAGTGACTCAATCAAACTAGAAAGAAAAAGACAAAAGACAAAAGAAAATAATTGCACGAATCGTCGTGTAAAATCAACGATATAGAATTTAGATGTGCAATACCTATAGCACATCTAGATATGCTTTAGCAAGACTAGAAGAAAGTGTCTGCACGAATCTTCGCATAAAAATCAATGGCATAGAGGTTAGATGTGCGATACTTGAGTGCATCTACATATGCTTTGGCAAAACTGTTTTTTGTTTTTCTTTAAACTAGCTAGGGCCAAAGGGTACCTTAACATCCATCAATTTGCAGCCCTAACAAGCCATGGACACCGAAGTAGTTCATGTAATAACCAACTAACTGACAACTTCAAAAAAAAAAACTGACATGCCCGCAGAGAAGCATATGGATGGAAATTTAGTGACCCGAATCCGGGTAGGATGCGATCGACACAAAGCGGTGGAAATAGTCGGTCTCTCCACGTTTCCACCACATCATCTGTTGCCGCGACGGCGACGTACGCAAACCCAAAACGTGTGCTGTGCTTTTCAATCCACCGCACCCAGCCCTGCCCCCCGATCAATCTGCGGTTGTCAACGCCTATCGGGAGTACATATATACCTGCCGTGCGCCACCGCTTTCTTCCCTAGCTACTCCAGTTCGCTTTCTCCCAAAGTATTCGTTTCTTCGCAGAGAAAAAGAGAGGCCGAGATGAAGCTCGTGTGGTGCCCGGAGACCGCGTCCCATGCCTTCATCGCCGGCGTCAGCGCGCTGTCAGACTCCGAGCACGGCCCCGCGGGGTCCGCGGGCGTCGCCGAGCTCGTCTCCGCCATGGTCGGGGGATGGAACGCGCAGCTCGTCGTCGAGACGCCGGAGGTCTCGGCTCCCGACTCGGCCACCATGAGCCTCGCCCTCGCCGCCGCCGCCGGGCGCACGGGAGGCCGCTACGCCCGCGTGCTACCAGATAAGGACGCGGACCGGGCCATGGCGGAGCTGGAGGGCGTGGACTTCCTGGTGGTCGACGCGCGGAGGCGGGACGGGGCGGCCGTGCTGGCGGCGGCCAGGCCTGGGCCGAGAGGGATGGTGGTGGTGCGCCACGGCGACGAGAGGCGGCCTGGCACGAAGGCGCTCGAAGCATCCATGGCGGCAGGCACGAGAGTAGTGCGGTCCGTGTACCTCCCGGTCGACAAGGGCGTCGAGGTCCTCCACGTCGGCGTAGGCAAGGGGCCGAGCCTACCGTGTCGGCGCAGCCGGAGCGCGTCCAGCCGTTGGATCCGGCACGTCGACCACAAAACCGGCGAGGAGCACCTCTTCCGCCGGCCGTAAATCCAACCGCTAGCCTTTCTGTACATCAATCGGTTGTAGACTTGTACTAGTACCGTACCGTCCAAGGGAATTAGCAAGGTGACCATGGTCATGGTGTCCAGATTCTTTGAATCTGCCGGCATGGTTTAAGATGGAGGGAAACTGCGGTGAGCCATGGTGTAAATAAAAAAAAATATCCCGCCAACTGGCTAGCTTCCTAGCTCCAATGTGAATGATCTTCTTCTTGCTGCTCTAGAAATTAAGTTCCTTTGATGTGATTATGTGATACTGAATCATCCATCCATGTTGATGAATTCCTAACTTCAACACCGTGGTTCATCGTTTGCTTTAAGTGTGTTCCTTTTGTTGAAGTTAGGGAAAGCATCTCCAAGACATAGCATGATCCATGTAACTAAAAGGTGTCGCGCGCTTTGCCGCGCCGCTCTTTGTTTTAGTGCCGACAGCACGAGGGACCTCTCACTTCGATGAGCCAACATGACACACCCCCGCTCCACCCCACCAACCCACACAGCGGCGGCAAAAATCGATAGAAACCAGCACCGGCCCTTTCACACACGTGTCAGCCATGCACACATGCAGCTCACCACATCCCAACAATGCACGCGTACTAGCACCGACACTTATAACGCAAAGAACCTTCCACACACGTGTCGGCCATGCACATAGACAACTCACCACGTCCCAACAACGCACTTGTACCAGCATTGGCACGCAAGACGCAATGAATCATACACATGCCACGCATACTTGCAAGTAGGCACAACCCTATAGAGCCAATCACCCATTTACGGTAGGGCTCGGCGGTGCGCTAGCCGCAATGCACCACAAGGATCCCTTTCGAGGGGGCTTCGTAGCTGAATCACATTTGAGAATTGACTGACATGATGGCTATGACAATAAATATCACCATAATTGGTTACCTTCCTAGCTCCATGTGAATGCGCTAGAAATTAAGTGCATTTCTTCCCAAATTACAGTTTAATTGATATGAGTACAAAATGCCGCGCCGCTCTTGGCATATGTTTTTTTTTATTTTGCTCGAGAGGTGTTGATGACATATGCAAACAAGCAGAAGGTTGGCGGCATAAGGCAACCTCACATGACCGCCCCCCATCCCCACCTACCCGCCCAAAGCGGCAGCAAAAAGTAACCGAGATTAGTATCACCAAATTTTGTACACGTATCAATCATGCACAGAGGCAACTCACCACGTCTCAGTAGTGCACGTGTACCGGTGTTGCTACCCTTTACACACGTGCAGAGCATAGAGGCAGCTCACCATGTCCCAGTAGCGACACGTGAAACACAAAAGGCCATACAAATGTGGGTAATGGGTTGGGTATGTCATGCCACACATATCCTCAAATATGCCCAACAACGCTACACAGCCAGACCATCAACTTATGGATGGTCCGCAACCGGTGCCCCTAGCCCCAATGCACCATAAGCTCGCTTTCTAGGGAGTTTAGTAGGTGTAGTGATACGTTATCTGGGTTGGAGGATTTCCATGGTAGGATGTTATAAGGCTATCGACACCTCTGTGTGTGGGGTAAAAAAAGACACCTCCAATACCCAGATAAAACAAATACAGACCCCTACTTGCTAAGGAGATATTGAAAGTGAGAGAAACTGGCTAGTACCATTGCTGATGGAAGTGCGGATATTTCGTAAGAACAATAAGAATGAAAGCTTAGTCCAAAGGCTAAACTAACATCCAGTGCTAAGAAAACTTGTCTATTGCATACTATTTCAAGTGACAATATCTAAATAATAAATTAGCATCACGACATCATGCATCTTTTTTGTGCAATTGTCAGATTTTAGGGCTCAAGAAGTAATAAGTGGGCCTTTGTGGCCAAGACGTGACTGATTTTAACCTGGCGCAGTAATCCCCCAACTTTGGGAATTACATCCTTAAGCTTGCAGTCTCTTGAACCCCTCTCTCTCTCTCTCTCTCTCTCTCTCTC
>NC_057807.1:512226126-512255230 GCF_018294505.1 Triticum aestivum
AAAATAAAAACCAACATAAATATAATAATCCAAACCAAATCGATACATTTTTCTAAAACCCGCTCTTGCATTAATTCAATCAAATCAATCTTAGCAAAATCTCAACTAAATCAAAACTTTCCTTGCCTTCACCTACCTATAGTCCCATCAAATTACATATTACAAAATTGATGTAATACTAGGACAATGTTCGTGCATTGCAACGGGATATAAATATTTTTGTACATTAGCTTGTGATTTGCTTGCCCATATTAATGTGATTGAGTAAGTAAATGTTTACCAAATCCGACCCGTGATTTATCGTATATTTTGATGAGAAACTTGGCAAGTAAATTAAAATGAAATTGGTTTAGAAGGTAAGTAAATTAAAGTGATTGATTTTCATATGGGGGACAAAGGGGTGGTCGGAAGAAATGTGAAACGGGAACCCTACGTTCTTTTTGAGTAGTAGATATGAGAAATTTGGCAAGTAAATTAAAATGGAATTCGTTCAGAATGTACGTAAATTAAGGTGATTCATTATCATACGCGAAAGGTTGGACGAAGAGGTGGTGAGAAGAAAGGTGAAACGGGAACCCTACGTTCTTTTTAGGTAGTAGAGAAGATATAGAGATATATGTCGAACAAGATTGATGTTGAGAGTACGAACCCGTTGCAACACATGGGCAATTAGCTAGTTACGATAAATGCTGGTGGACATGGTTGCTCTTGCATCAATGATGAGATATTTTTTATGTGCAGGGCACGAGCTCTGCCAATTTTATTAAGATAAAACCCAAAAAATACACATGATGAGACCTAAAAGGGGCATGCCAAAAAGTGCACCATATTGTGCAGAGCTTGGGATAGGTGAGCTCGGGTGCAAATGGCTGTTGTTCACATGGATGAAAATATGTTTAATGTTTATAACGTTCCAAAAAAAAATTGAAGTATTTTATAACATGACGACGAGATGACCATGAAGGCATGAATGCAGCGGGTACCAACTCACAAGGATGACTAGATGAGGGTGTAAGCTTGTCTCTTTGTGTAAACAACTGGCTGGCGGCCGGCAGCTAGACTTTCCTGTGTTAGCGCTGCATTTTCCTCCCTTAAATAAACTTCCAAGTTGCAGCTTACAATCGTCACAGGGAATCTTTCATAAACATATTACTTGCTAGCTAGCCAGAGAGGTAACTTGTTTCTCAGCTCAAGAGTTTGACCTCCTTATACTTATAATACAGAGACGTGTCACCAATATTAAATTTCCATTCCTTCTTCTTTCAACTCTTTCGGCAGCTGCTTGATTGGCATCTTTAATTTGTCCTTTGATCCCTTCTTGTGATAACCGCTTGTACGGGCAGCATTGCTGCTTAAGAAAAGTTGGTGTGAGGAGCGTCTTGGAAGTCAAATACATGCTGGGTCCTGGTTTTGGTGTGGCGGTCAGCATATATAGAGTACTAGATTGATACGTACACCTTTTTTTTTAACACAAGCGCTCATATACACGCGCATACACTCATCCCTATGAACGCACACACGCACACCTTACCCCATGAGCACCTTCGAAAGACTGAGCCGGCATATCATCTTGAGATTTACGAAGTCACCGTAAGCGCCTCGTCGTCGACGGGAACGTCCTCCCTGAATGTGCATCGCCGAAAATTCTGAAATTAATCCAAAAATATATGCGAGCACCAGGATTTGAATTTTGATGGGCTGGGGATACCACAGTCCCTCTAACCATCCAACCATAGGTTGGTTCGTGATACGTACACCGTTACCACGATACGTGCACTGCATTATTCTAGAGCTAATTGGATAGGGACATATATACTAGACTAGCTTTTAGTTGACCTTGAAAGACGGAGACATGAGAAACACACGTTCTTGGTTGGCTCCGTATCACATCGATCCCGTCCGGCATCTGGTTAAGATAAGTACGGCATCGGCGTCAGGCCCTGGATAGATACTGAAATGAACGGCCAGTTTATTTGTTCCTATCTAAGGCACGCAGTGAGAAGCAGTAGACGAGCAAGCGCGTGGCCTGCAGATGTCTGCCGCGGTTTGTATGCACGCGCCTAGACGTGATCAAGAAGAAAAGACAAAGAAAAACACATACACATTCTGACTAATAAAACCGCAAGTACACACGTGACGGAACACAACGGATCCAACGGACATGGCGCTCACCATTGCAGACAATCTGATTCAACGGAGGCCCGATCGAAAGATGAGAAGGGGAGAACTATCGACTTAGATGAATTTTGACATTGATGGTCCGGCTATACTTTACTCGACAATATGCCTTGTCAATAACTAAACCGATCTCCGGTGATTATTGATTTTATCACAGGCACGATTAAACTGAACAACGATGTTCAAATTCCTACAAACAATTAGAAAACACGGCAAAAACTCTAATATTGCAATTTGAATTGCGAATATAGATTAAGCACAAGATAATGGTGATGGTTCCTGGTAGAAAATCTGAATAAGGCGATGCTAGAACCGGTGCTACTCGTGATATGGAGTTGTTGAATTTTTCTGAAGAGAAAAAGTGAAGCACTATATAATTGCAGATAGTATTTCTTGCAGATAAGAACCAAGGTTATCGAATCGAAAGAAAGCAACACACAGACACACACACACACAAAGCAAATGCTTGCATCCAAAAAAGGTAAGGGGATCGTCACTCCCCTTGTTCGTGCCAACTGCAAAATTAAATATGGTAGTGGAAGGAAAAACAATAAAATAAAATAGAAAGGTAATTGTAGGATCTCTACTCCTAATAGAGCAGTTGGTGAATAGTCCGCCGGTTATTTTTCGCTGGTTTTTTTTGTCTCACCACTTTCATTGGTTTTATTTCGCTGGTTTTATTTTGTCTCCCTCCCACCTGCCTTTTCGCTTCACCACCCACATAAACCCATCAGATTAGTTACCATATATTTGTGCTTGATCTGGCAGGTGCCAATTCAATTTAATCATGTAAATATTTGATAATTAAGAATTCAAATATAATACCATATACAGAAGATCACCTTCCAAACAAATCACCTCCCTCTCCAATTTATTTCTCCCACCGATCTCCTTCCATACTAATAAAGTACGCATTACATTCCTAACGAAGAGAGAAAATAAAAAAAGAACCCCCCACCCGCACGACCCCGCCCACGCCTCCAGTGCGCCGCCACCCGCCACCACGTTGCTGCGCGTTACCCCCCACCTCCAATATGCCGCCTCCAGTGCCCCGCCACCCACCGCCATGCTGCTGCACGCCGCCGGGCGCGGCGACGGCGATCTCCGGGCAGATCCAGCTGAGGAGGCAAGTAGGAGTCGGATCCTGTTCCAGGGACGGTGTGGAGATGATCTAGGAGGCGCGGGAGGAGGTCCAGCGGCGGGGCTTGAACTCCAAGTTCTTGGCGGCGGCGTTCCTCGCTGGTTCCGAGCGAGCGAGCTCCAACGGATTCTGCGTCTTGCGGCGATGGTCGTGTTATCTCTGCAGCGGCAGTGGCGAGTCGGCGACACACAACTGGCGCCGCGCTCCGTAGGTCAAATTCTCTCATCCCTCACCCTGGGATACCCTGATCTCTCTCTCTCTCTGTGTGTGTGTGTGTGTGTGCGCGTGCAAGGGATCTTAATTAATTGTTTGCTTGGAGTTTAGGATCCAAGTACGCCCCTCTATGTGGTGTTCACTGATTTCTTGGAGCAACAACGTGTTGTTGGAGTTGCCGAAGCATTAGGTCGAAGGAAAGATGACGATGAAGGACACACAGAGGAGTGTGAGCGGTGATGGCAGCAAGGTTACCGGCAGGTATGCATGCATTAACTGACTATACAGTGTTCCTGTGTGATGCTATTGGTTTTAACATTTGTACTGTGATGCCACTGGCAGTTTAAATAAATCTGCTATCATTTGGGATGTGAGTTGTCACAACTTGTTGTGCTCTGGTGTTCGGCTCAAAATTGCTTTTGGGAATGATTCCTCTGAATAGACTACTTATGCTTGACATTTTACTTTTGTTATTTCTATTTGTAACTCAATTTTGGTATCCAATCAAATTAACAATACATTTTCTGGATATGGTAGTTGAGAATAGTTATGGTATATGGCGGAGTTAGCCCATCCTCACCAATGACTCTTCCTCAGGGATTTGCTGAACTTGAGTTAGTAATGGGGGTATTGCAGACTGTTTTGAATTATGGGGCTATTGCAGACTTTAGAAGCTGAATTAAATTTTTGTGCAATTGGAAAAGGTGTATACAACTTGAATTTATTAGGTAGTATAGGAGAGATATAAAATTTTAAAAGTGTCAGTCAGATTTGTGTGTTGTTTTGGGTAGTATTCAGTTTTGTTCCATCTTAGAGGCCAATAATGCACATGTGATATTATCTACATTATTCAGTTTATACGGCTTCCCATATTCCAATGGTTGTATTTTGCTAAATTGCCCATCTACTTACTGGAATTCTCACAAATAGAAGTGCAGTCAGAAGGTAAAAAGGATGGTAGGGTATGTCTCCATTCACATGGTACTGAACTGTTAGTGATGCTTTGTGTCATTCTGCAGACTTGAATTTAGTTTCTATGGTTTTCTTTTTCTGTTCATAGACGAGAGTATAGTCTGAAGGAAAAAAATGATATGCTCTCAAGTCTCAAGGGTGTGCAAGAACAGTGAGATTTATATTACTGAACATATTGTTAACAATTTGTTATTTTGCAGACTTGCTCTCAGTTTTTATTCTTGGCAGGTGATTCTTCACGATAATTTTTCGTAGAGGAACATTTTTGTTAAGCATATTGTAATATTGACTCCCACCTTTTTATTTACATGTAAATATAACCAATTGGTATGTTAGGCTCTGGCTTGAGGTTCGTGTTGGTATATATATGTGGAACAAATTGGTTGCCAACCTGGGATATGAGGAAAATTGCTTTTGTAGACAGGACCAGTGAGATGGATGGCTTATTTACTGATTTTGTGCTTTGATCTGGTTTGGATTTCCTCCCCTGACTCCTGTGTAGCTCAACGCTGCATCGCTCGGTTCGTTTGCTTGCTTCCTTTGCTTGGCTAAGGGAGGAGAAGGCCAGGACTAGCGACAAGAACCTAAGGGTCTTGCGTCATGGCCTTTGCCCAGAAGGCGAAGAACCAAAACTAAATTCTTTGTTTTTAACTTCCAAAAAATTACATGGTACATAACTATTATTAGACTTTAGATCTCAACCATTATAATCTAGATCAATTGATCTTTGCCAAGCTTTTTTTGATATGTATACTACAAATCTATACTCCAACCTAAGTACACAAAGTTTTCTTTTAAAGAGCTGAGTAAGTTATAAGAAAGAAGCAGGAGTCCGACTTCTCCTTTTGGTATTGAACATAATCACATGTGTTTTGATTAGACTCTTCCTTAGGGTCTTCTTTTTTTATTTGGGTTCTTTTTTTAGTCTACCATAAGATGGTTACCAAAAACCTTGTGGTTGTTGTATTACGCAGCTAAGTTTTTTAATAGAAAGGCATTGATCTATGTGTAATTTTTTCAGAATGATATGTGACATGCTGAACTATTTATACATGGTAATATTTATAAGTAACGCTACATTTTTAAATCTCATCTATTAATATGTGAAATTTATGGTTCAGATATTTTAATCTATGTGGTCAAACGTGATGGCTTGTTTGACTTTTGTTTGAAGCATTTAACACTCCAAATATATGGCATGTTAAACTATTTGCTCCGTATGTAGTCCACGTTAGAATCTCGAAAAAGACTTATATTTAGGAATGGAGGGAGTAGATAGCACCTGTATAAAAACGCTTTCAGGTGTTATCAATCGTTTGTGATGCAGTGCAAAACTGTTGTATATTCTTAAACCACCTTCTTTTATTTTGTGCATCAGATGAGTCAGTATAGGTCATTGAATTACATTTTTTTATCTAAATACATTGCAATTAAAGTGGAATTCAATCTTTCTACACATCTGAATTTTCACATGCATTATGTTTATATACGCAATAAGTAAGTTTTTAAAAAGCCCATGCCAATTGAGTAAGTCTTATTGGCGGGGAAAATAGGCTATGTGTGTGTGTGTTAGAGAGAGAGAGGGAGAGAGAGTGAGGAAGAGGGAGGGAGGAAAGTGTGTGTGTGAGGATTTGATGGTAAAAAAGGTCGCCAATGTCGCAATATTGAACTCTTAAAGTTAATGTGACCCCGTTGCAACGCACGGGCGTTCTTCTAGTTATTAGTAATAATCGAGAATGGACCCATGGCCATTGGTTCACTAGAGGCATTTCTCTCATAAGCATAACATCGGTGGGTAGACAAATACCGTTGGGTAATTGACATAATTGCGCATAGTTATGATGATCATCCAAGGCATAATTAATATATAGGAATTACGTCCGTGACAAGCAGACCGTTAATCCAACTGCATCTGCTACTATTACTCCATCAGAAGACCGCTATCTAGGATGCATCTCAAAGTAATAAGTTGATGACAAATAAAGTAGCACATTAAGCAGGATGACATAATGAAGACTAAGTAAGACCAATCAATATGACTGAACCCCGTCGTTTTATCCTTAGTAGCAACAATACAATTCATGCCTTTAGCTCTCCTGTCACAAAAAAAGATCACCGCAAGATTGAACCTACCCCAAAGCACCTCTCCCGCTGAAGATAAATCTATCTAACTAGGCCAAAGTAGACAGATACTACATCATAAAGAAATACAAATCTATAAAATTACGCAGCAAATAGATCTCAAGAGATTCAAATAATTTAATGGATAATTATGATCATAAACTCACAATTCATCGTATCCCAACAAACATACCATAAAAGATTACAATGGATTGATCTCAGGTTAGATCATTGTATTGAAGTTCAAAAGAGAGAGAGAGAGAGAAAGGCATCAAGCTACTACTATGCCCCGTAGGTCCTGAAGAAACTACTCACACATCATTATGAAGGCAACAGGGTTGATGAAGAGTGCATCCCCAATGATTTTCCCCTCCGGCAGAGTATCGAAACAACGCTATATGGGAATGGGATCACTTCGGAACAAAGGCTTGGAGGGGCGGAATAATTGTTTCAGATCCCACTTTGAGGGTTTCATAATATATGAGAACTTATAGGACAAAATTAGGGAAAACGAAGCTATGCGGGGCCCACATGTTAGGGGGTGCATCGAACTGGCTTGTGGGGCCCACGTGGGTCTTCTCGCCCTTCCCTGAAGCTTCGAGTGTCTCTTATGTTTCAGAAAAAGTCGTCATAAAGTTTCATTGTGTTTAAACTTCGGTAGGTATGATTCTTTTACGAAACAAAAAACATGCAAAAACAGGAACTAACACTTGGCACTAAATTAATAGGTTAGTCCATATAAATAATATATGACATATAAAGCTGGGATGGTGTTTTGACTCCCGGGAGCATTTTCTCCAGATGAACAGTACCTCAAATAAAGTGGTAAAATATTTTCAAAAAGTTCAAAAAAAATTTGTGGATGTTCGTGTTAGTGTCGCAACCATGCTTGACAATTTTCATGCGAAATGAAGTAGTAGTGTTTCGTAGTAAGAAAAATATTTGGTGTTTAATTTGTTTCTTTTCACAGGCCAAAATTTTTAACCTTTTTGCCTAAAACTTTTCAGGTAGCATTTGGATGTGACTATGAATACATAAAAAATTTCTCGGATTTTTTCTGACATTTTAAAAATCATTTTCTGCGTGCAGGAGCACATGCTCCCAGGAGCCAAAATGGATTTCCGCATAGAAAACATACAAAAGGATAATATAATTACATGGAACAATGAAAAATTGTATATACGTTGGAGACGTATCAACCGGCGTTGGTTGAAGTTGTGACCGACGCCTGTCGAGGCTGGAGAAGACGCGCCAGAATGCCGCTGTGCTACAACCTGCACTTGCCGTTGTTGAGATTGTGGACACCATTTGTTGCAACCGGCCGGCGTTGGCGACGACGACACCACATACTGGAATCAACCATCACCCTCGGCAACGACAAAAAATTGCAATCATTGACGGCCAAAGCTGCACCCTTCCAACGGCCAAGTTGGAACTGGGCTGAAGTTGCGTTGAGACTCGGACTGCCATCCGTAAGTGACACAAGCCATAACTGTGGGGGGTGAGAGCTGCAAACCTTCGATGATTGTGCTGTAATCATTGACAGCCGCGATCAAAAGTGACGGCTAAGATGCTACCATGAGGCTATGCTGAAACCGATGAGGATGGGTGCTACGAGGGCGGCAAGCCAGCGTGTTTCGAGGGCAGTCGCCGTGCCCGCGGTTTTTTGAGGGAATGCCATCATGGCACTTTATTTCAAGTTGAATAACGATACACGTTCATTACAGCCGGTGCAATAAAACTAGGGGGATTACTCTCCCAAAACACAAAAGAATTAGAAGTAAAAGCATGTCTAGCTAAATTATGCGCCACCACGTTCGCTTCTCTGTTGCAATATTGCACGGAGATGTGCCCAATTCTGGATGCAATCTGAAAACAATCTGCTCTCTTCCTGCACGCTTTGTGTGTGATTTTTTGGGGCAAAAAAAATAATGATGTGAGGGACCGATCCGACGGCTGGGAAACAACGCAATCGGCGCACGGGATGCGACCGACCGGGGGGCTGGCGTCGGTAGACCGCCGGCTAGCACCGCCCTTGGGCAAATCCCAGAGACAGCGCTGGCCTCGGACGCAAGCCTTTCTCCTCTTCTGGCGATTAGGGTTGTCCCCTGCGCCGCCGGCCAGCTGCTGGCACCGGCGCGGTACGGCGGTACCTCCCCCCCGCCCCTCCCCGCCCCCACATACACCTCCGTCGCCAGAGCCTGTCCGCTCCGCCGCCACCCCTCATCCTGAGGACTTCCTACTAGCCGCCTTGCCGCCGCCGGCAAGAAAGCCCGGGGACCACCACCTCTTCGCGACGAGGCCACTGTCTCCGCATCGTCTACTGCTTCGCTACTGCTACCGCCTCTCTGTCATCTGCTTCAGCGGCTGCAGGTTTGATGCTCCAGCCTTTCTAGTTGATTTCTTGTTGATGAACTGTATATGCAGTTCTTGGTATCTTAGAAATTTGGTGTACTTTGTGGCTTGATGCTTTCTTTTGAACTACTTCCTCTGTTCCTAAATATAAGTCTTTTTAGAAATTTCAATGCGGACTACATACCGATGTATATAGACGTACTTTAGAGTGTTGATTCATTCATTTTGCTCCGTATGTAGTCCATAGAGGAATGTCTAGAAAGACTTATATTTAGGAAGCGCGCAGATCCTCTGATTTGAGTCACCAAAGCATCTGCTTGTATTGGGTGGTTTCATTAGTGCCTTGTCAGATACCAGTGTAAACTGAACACAAGCCCATAAGTTTACCTGGAAGCCAAGCGGGGCCTTCATCGGAAATTTATTTACCTCACGAATTGTTCTGTGTGCATCTAGATCCGCCCTGGCATCATGTCTTCAGAGGAGCTCACAACAAGCTTGTCAAATTTGGCGGTGGCTTCGCAGGCCCCGATGGCCAGCCAAATCGGTTCTTCAGGTGATCTGTCTTCTGAAGGTGGGGCGCAGGTCACTTGTTTCAGTGAGGACCTGCACGACGTCACGCTCCATTTCCAGATCATAAGGTTCTCTAAACAGGTAACCACAAGTTTCACTTGTAACTTATTGCCAAAATACTCACAACTCACAAGGTTTTGGGGTTTCCAAGCAAACTGAAGTCGCGTAAGTTCTGAAATGTGAACAACATTTGGTTGGTGACTCCCGTCTACTCCCTCCGTTCCAAAATAGATGACTCAACTTTGTACTAAAGTTAGTATAAAGTTGAGTCATTTATTTTGGAACGGAGGGAGTACAATTTTAGAGCTGTTTGTGTCGTGCCGACTAAAACTTTCATTGTTTGTGTCGAGCTCTGGTAAAACTTATCTAATTGAGACATTGTTTGGTTTGTGTCCCTAGTTCCTCACTTCTGGATTTGGGCATTGGACCAAAATTTGCATCAAAATGTAACTCAAGCAAAGACATTGGAGTAGAAATCTTACCTACGAGACTGGGGGTGGGGGGTCTTGCAAGGCTGTGTTTCTTGGGACGCAGTTTTCAGACAGTCTATCGAGGTGGCGAAGAAAAACAAAACATGTCATAAGCAGTGGAAGAGATGTTCTACTAGATATGCGATTCAGTTAGTTCATGTCATGGAGAAAAATCATATCATTTGTAAAGCTGCCAAAGGAAGATGTTCTAGCAGTTGTCCATGTTCAGTTTCAGTTAGTAAAATAAGTAAATTTTTAACATGAAGCTAAACTTGCCTTGAGCATTTGTTTTAACATGATTACATGAAGTATGCAAGTGTATGCGTTTGTTAGCATCCCCGTGTGAGTTAAGCTTGATTCATTTCTACACAAACTTGGAATATGGGTAAGCCATATTTTGGATGAGTATTTTTCTTTGAATCATATACTCCTCCGTCCGGAAATACTCGTTGGAGAAATGCATAAAAATGGATGTATCTAGAACTAAAATCCGTCTAGATGCATCCGTTCCTCCGACAAGTATTTCGGGACGGAGGGACTACATATTTATCCACAATGTGGTATGATCTCCATTCTGCTCTTTGTCAAACATTCATGTGGTATCTGTTTTAAGCCCCTCTTTATTATTTTTTCATGCAGATCTATGCATGGATAGGATGCAACAACTCAGCAAGGTTTGGCCATTTATATGCTGCTGCAACCACTAGGCTGGTAACATGCAATCAATATAACCTTAAGAACTGGTGTATATTTATTTCTATTAAGACTGATCGCTGTACCATCATGGCCGTTGCAGGGTGATGGAGTGAGTGTCACATCTGTACTTGGAGGAACATCTGATAACACTGGATCAAGCATGGCCCGCCGCTTAGGTACTTCAATTTCTGCTGCAATTGACCCACCTTTCATCATATTGGTATGAAAAACAGCAAGCTCATGTCACCTCATATTTCAGTGCTGAAGACAGGTCTAAATGTAATTTTAGCATGTAACATTCCGAAAGACAGCCCCATGCTTGAGGTACTAACTGGAACATCTTTGTGTTAGAATTGCCAAGTTTCTGTATCTGATGGGAACACTGTTTTCAGGCTGCTGCAGAGAGGAAACTTGTAGAGAAGCTGAGAAGTTTAGGCTATATCAAATCTAAAACAGGAGAGGCTAGCGCTTCCATAACTCCTTGATCCAGAACACGCTGATGGATACTTGTGAACTATCAAGTCAATCGTAGAGAAAGTCACTATTCTTAACGTGTTTGAAACATTTTGAATGGTTATGAAAGCTCAGCGGGGGCTTACTGAGTGTAAGCATGATGATCTGAATTTTTTGTGCGTGACTGTGAACTGCTTCATGTTCACTGAATTATCAAACATGTGGCAAGTATCACATCTGGCATGTTTTACACGACTGCATCTTCAGAGGTTGTGCGCCATCTACTCTTTCAGTGTCTCACGTGTGGAACCCTAAATTGAGGTATTTGTTGCTCACAGAAATGAACTTTGCCGGTCTTGTTTGAGCCGTGCCTTTATTGAATCGGCAATGTTTCTAAAAATTCTTGATTAATTTCTTCAGTATGTTGTGCTATCTGTCTTAAGTATCTCTGTTATTTGATTTTCACTGTAATTGCCGCCAACCTCGGAGGCCTCAGTTTTATTAAGGGGATCACGAGTGTATTTTGATGCAATATCCTCGCTTTTTGCCCTATACACATTATGCTTTAGAAGAAGAGCTTAACATGGATATGTAAGTCAGGTGTGCTAATCCTATATAGTGGAGTGTGCTATTAGGCAGAAATTAATGTTCTATTCTTTCCTGCAACACATTGAAGTTTTAGCCAACACAGCAAATCTCAATGAACCTGAACTCCTCTTACTACCTTTTAAGACGGGATATGTGAACTATAGTTATTGTAATAAGTCATCTTTTCGTTGATAGCGAACTATAGTTGTTGTAATAAGTCATCTTTTAGTTTGTTGGCCAGCTTCCTGACTATGTTGTCAGTAAGCTTGTAGATGATATAAATGTGTTTTGATCTTAATAAAGCTAGCCATGGTGGCCTTCCGTAAAACAATAGACGGGGAATAAGCATACATGGGCTGCTGCGTGCTGCTGCTTTTATTTTTTGAGTGATGAAAACACTTTATCAGCTTAAAATGTTTTCATGAATACAAATAATCTCTAGCCTATCAAGCAGCTGACATCTAATGTAGTACTCCCTCCGTTCGGAATTACTTGTCACAGAAATCGATGTATCTAGACGTATTTTAGTTCTAGATACATCCATTTTCGAGACATGTAATTCCGGAATTACTTGTCACAGAAATCGATGTATCTAGACGTATTTTAGTTCTAGATACATTCATTTTCGAGACATGTAATTCCGAACGGAGGGAGTACCTGCCTTGGCTAGATTATGCTATATTCAGACTGGGCACCTGCGCCGTGATGCTGCTCCACAGCAACGGCTGCGGCCTCTCCTACCTTGCTCCCGGCGCCACGTCCTGGACCACGCTGCGCTCTCCGCGGGGCATGCCGCACAAGTACCTGGACGTCATCCTCCACACAGGGGCGCCTTCTACACGATCAGCTGCCACGCCGAGCTGAATGCCTGGGTGCCGGACGGCCACGGCGGCCTGAGGACGAGGCGGCTCACGAACCCGCTGCCGGAGAAGGTGTGGGCCGTCCTCACCGAGTCCATGTCTCGCGATGGCATTCTCATGGTGACTAGCACGGAAACGCGGGAAAACAGCTACAAGTACCACGTGGATAACTACTGGCGACGAGAGTACGAGGTGCACCGCTGCGTGGAGAGCAAGCGTATGTGGCTTCCAGTGAAAAACCTTGAGGAAATGACGATCATGATCGCGGAACGATGCAGCTTCTGCGTCCACGCAGCTACGGCGTCATGGGCGACTCTGGCTATCGCAAGTGTGTGCAAATATCTATTTCTCATTGGTTTGTTCCTTACGTTGCAAACTAGATCCAGCTTTTTGATCCTTTCTACTGATAAGCGCTTGTATACTGCTCCCTCCGTCCGAAAATACTTGTCGTACAAATGGATAAAATTGGATGTATCTAGAACTAAAATACGTCTAGATACATCCATTTTCCCGATAAGTATTTCCGGACGGAGGGAGTATTATTGACAGCATTGGTGCTTAAGAAAAGTTGGTGCGAAAATTGTATGGAAAGTCAATACATGCTTGTTCCTAGTTTTTTTTTATATGTGCTTGGTCCTAGTTTTTTGTGTGGCGGTAGACTTTTTTTCAGAGCTTCATAGATTTTGAGAAGCTGAGGCATTGCCGGCTGGGGAGAGAATTGATCGAAACGAATAACAACTAGTCACACCGCTTGAAATAAATGGTTAGCTATCTCAAAAACAATCAAACAATCAACAACAACTAGTCACGATTAGGGACAACATCATAGTAGAACATTGATAAGTGCACTGCATATTCTAGAGCTAACTGAATACAGAAATACTAGCTAGCTGCTCTTAGTTGACCTCGAAAGACAAAGACATGATAAACACACGTTCTTAGGTTGCTCCATATTACACCTTAGCCATCTGGTCAAGATAAGTACGGCATCCAGTTGTTGAAGTACTGAAATGAACGGCAGCAAGTTTTTTTATTTTTTTGTTTTACAAAAGCCCTCCCTAAGCTTTATTATTTGGCAACCAAGACACTTTACAGAGAGAATCTTCCCCATGGAGAAAGAGATGGCTTCAAAAGTCATTTTGGAATTACAGGTTGAACCTTCTGCTATATAAGAAGTTGTAGTTAGAGGAGGATCTATTGAAGAATGCCTTTTTTTCCTAAAGTATGAGCTACGCAATTCTTCAGTTTGGGAATGTGTTATCCTGGATTGATTGAGACATGAAGTGAGATTGAACAATTCAGCTAGGACCGGTCTGATCCTCCATCGACCTGGATGCTTAAGGAGATCCTTGGCTTCAGCGGCTTCAACCTTGACAATTGTTGCTGCAAGAAGTAGACCCAATGCTTTCGCCTGCAAAACAGATTGAACATTTGCAATTGCTGCTTGAATGGATATTAAATTCCCACTAAGCTCATTCCTTAGAGAAATTCCCAGGGAAGTTTTATGAGTCGTCACTGTTGGGTTGTATACTGCAGGTTGTATATGCACATTTGTATTTGGGAGCGGGTTAGAGTTGGTATCTTCGGGAGATGTTTTCTTTTCCTCCTCCTACATTAAACATGCATTAAGCATTGCATTTTAAGCCTGGAGAACATGCATAGGACTCCATTTTCTTCTATTGAAAAGGAGATCATTTCTGACTTTCCATATGTTCCAAAGAATTGTGAAAACATTATCGAGTTTTAGCTCTTGTTGAGAGGACATAATCATTTCAATGATATCAACAAGATATAAATTGGAGTCCAACATATCAGTTTTGAGGCCAAATTTATCTCGAGAAACTGCATTGAAAGAAAAGGTGCAAATCCGATTCTATTTGACCACATCTACATCATTCTTTTAGAATGCCTAGAAACTCTTAATACCGTTGCAACAACTCTCCTAATAAGCCTCCAAGCAAAAAATTTGAACCTAGGGTTCATGGTTTTGCTTTTCCAAACCCGATTTAGGACAAAAAAAATTCTTGATCCGAAGTAAGTCGTCGCCTTCCCAAAGAGTTATCTCTGATTTCCTGCACAAAGGTTTTGTATGCATTTTTTGTTGTACAATCTGCATTAGGAGTGTGACTTCAACAAATGGTATCTTCAAGATTAGCATTGATAACTGGAATATTCAAACTTTCGTTCTTAACAGAATCGTCAAATAATCAATCATTTTGTCTTTATCCGAAAGTTTGGAATTGGTGAAAGATGGATGTTAGGGTACCCTAACATCCATCAATTACTGATTGATATGGCCGTAGAGAAACATATGGATTTTTTATTTTGAAATAGAAACATATGGAAATTGGTGACCCGAATCCCCGGTAGGATGCGATCGACACAAAGCGGCGGAAATAGTCGGTGTCTCTGCACGTTTCCACCACACCCAGCCCAAAACGTGTCCTGTGCTTTTCAATCCACCGCACCCAGCCCTGCCTCCCGATCGAGCTGCGGTTGTCAACGCTTATTGGAGTACTCCATATATATCTGCAGTGCACCGCCTGGCGTGCACCAACCCTTTCTTCCCTTGCTAGTTCGCTTTCTCCCAAACCCAAAGTATTCTTTTCTTCCAAGAGTGAGAGAAAGAGAGGCCAAGATGAAGCTGGTGTGGTGCCCGGAGACCGCGTCCCAGGCCTTCATCGCCGGCGTCAGCGCCCTGTCAGAATCCGAGCACGGCCCCGCGGGGTCGGCGGGCGTCGCCGAGCTCGTCTCCGCCATGGCCGGTGGATGGAACGCGCAGCTTGTCGTCGAGGCGCCGGAGGTCTCGGCTCCCGACTCGGCCGTCACGAGCCTCGCCCTCGCCGCCGCCGCCCAGCGCACGGGAGGCCGCTACGCCCGGGTGCTGGCGGACGCGGACCGGGCCATGGTGGAGATGGATGGTGTGGACTTCTTGGTGGTCGACGCGCGGAGGCGGGACGCCGCGGCCGTGCTGGCGGCGGCCAGGCCTGGGCCGAGAGGGATGGTGGTGGTGCGCCACGGCGACGGGAGGCGGCGTGGCACGAAGGCGCTCGAGGCGTCCATGGCGGCAGGAACGAGGGTCGTGCGGTCCGTGTACCTGCCGATCGACAAGGGCGTCGAGGTCCTCCACGTCGGCGTGGGCAAGGGGCCGAGCATACAGGCCCGGCGCAGCCCGAGAGGGTCGAACCGTTGGATCCGGCACGTCGACCAGGAAACCGGCGAGGAGCACCTCTTCCGGCGGCAGTAATTCAAAGTTTCAAACCGCTAGCTTTCCTGTACATCAATCGGTTGTACTCCCGTCCAGGGGAATTAGCTAGGTGGCCATGGTGTCCGGGTTCTTCCCGCATGCTTAAGAGATGGAGGGAAACTGTGGTGAACAATGGTGTAAATAAATAAAAATCACCGTAACTGGCTAGCTTCCTAGCTTCATTGTGAATTTGAGTACCCTTGGCATGATACTGAATCATCCATGTAGATGGTCTCTTAAGTTCAACAATCAAAGTGCATCGTTTTTTTTAATGCAACATTGCAGTACATCCATGTTGAAATTAGCAAAATCATCTCCAACAATATAGTATTCCCTCTCATCCATATTAATTGACGCACATTTACATTTAGTATAAACTTAGTAAAAAGGTATAATCGATTTGAATAGAAGGTGTCACGCTCGTTGACATGCCGCTCTTCGTTCATAGGGCCGCGACATAAGGGACCTCTTCCTTGGGCGACCCAAAGCCTATCCACCCACAAACAACGGCAACAAAAATTGATAGAAACCAACGTCGCCCCTTTCACAAATGTGTCAGCCACACACAGAGGCAACTCACTAGGTCCCAACAGCGCACTCGTACCAGTACTGGCACATGAGACACAAAGGGCCACACATGCGCCACCTGTGAGCACTGACACATGAGACGCAAAAAGCCATACACACACAACACATAAGTAGGCACAAAAGCCCTACACAATCGGATCCATTTCTAGGGGGGCTTAATAGTTGCATCAACATTTGAGAATTGACTGGCATGACTGCTATGACAATAAGTATTTCCGTAACCAGCTAGCTTCCTAGCTCCACTGTGAATGATGTTCTCTTTGTTGCTCTAAAAAGTTAGCGTATCTGATATGATGATGATACATCCATGTAGATGATTTCCTAAGTTCAACATCAAAGTCCATTATTTGTTTTATTATGCGTATTCTTCATGTTTAAATTAGTGAAAGCGTCTCCAAAATTGTAGTATATATGACCTGACTAGAAGATGCCGCACCGCTCTTTGTTCATTGGACCATTTTCTATTGGTGTTTGTGTTTCTTCTTTTCATTGTAGATAGAGGTATTGACGATATCATGTGGAAAAGAAAAAGGTCAGTGACATGAGGAGCTCTTCCGTCCGGTAAGGCAACAAAATGCCAACCCCACCAACCCAAAGCGGCAACAAAAATCAATAGAGATCAGCACCGCCCCCTTTCACACACGTGCTGGCCATGCAAAGAGGCAAATCGCCATGTCCCAACAACGCACTTGTACTAGCACCGACACGTGAAGCATGTCCATACACACGTCACACCTACCTGCGAATAGGCCAAATAGACCTACACAGCCGGAACAACACTCACTTACAGCCGGGCGCAAGCGGTGCCCATCCCCAATGCACCACAAGGCTCCCTTTCTAAGGGGCCTAGTAGTCCTAGTTTTATGTTATTTGGGTTAGAAGATTGCCATGGTAGGATGTTGTACGGCTATCCACACCTCAGTTGTGTGGTTGACAAAAGAAAATGGACACGTCTCCTCCCTTAAAAAAAATACAAGGACATTGTTTTGGAAATTGTCATTTATAGTTGCCGACTTCCTCAAGCCAATTTGAGGAAGAAATCACATACATCCTGAAGAGCAGGGAATTGCTTTTTCAAACGTACGTATTTTCCTTATTTGGCATTGTATGTGAAAGCCATGTTGGTTCGAAATTCAGTTCTCTTGGCAATCTGAACTGACTTCAACTCTTCTTTCCTTCTATTGTCTTGTGTATTCTGCCAAACCTAAGTGTAACCCATCAAGGAAGGCTTAGGTAGTCTCTAGATGGTCGTGTTGGAGTAGGATTCCACCAACACTTACATGAGCAAGTGCACCAAATTATTTTTAGGGGAAGCACACCAATTTCTAGATGTTATTCGAAACTCCTTATGCAAACCATCACCTCCAGGAATATTATTTCATAAGGTGGATCGTAATCATGCATCATTTGTTTCATTTGAGAGTAGACTTGATATACTTTACAATCATGCATGACAATGCTTGAATATGTCGTTTTTTTGCTACCACCCTTCCTCTCTCTCCTCCCGTTGCAAAGCTCAATTACTGTTATGCAAATAATCATATAAAATTTTGATTGACTTTATCTAGTTATTTATCAATTAGACTTGGTACCACTTTTCAACATATTATGATAAATGCTAACGGACTGGTATTCTTGCATCAGTGTTGAGATCTAAAAGGCATGTTTATATCCGCCAGACATGTTATTTTAGGTATGACATACATAAAAATGCAACAATTTACACACAATTTCACTCATACACATAAGACTCAACCATTTGTTTGATGCCTGCATGTACTTTATGCCCGGGGATAGCCCCCCTTTTCGGGGACAAAAAAAATCTCAACCAAGTTCATTGGTGCAAATGGTAGCTGGTGGTTGCTGTATGAAAACATATTTGAAATGTTTATAACGTTCCTCACAAAAAAGGAAATTTTATATAACCTGCCGACGAGGATAACCGTGAAGGCATGAATACAGCGGATAACAACACACAGCGATGACTAGATGAGGGTGTAAGCTTGTCTCTTTGTGTAAACAACTGGCTGGCGGCCGGCAGCTAGACTTTCCTGTGTTAGCGCTGCATTTTCCTCCCTTAAATAAACTTCCAAGTTGCAGCTTACAATCGTCACAGGGAATCTTTCATAAACATATTACTTGCTAGCTAGCCAGAGAGGTAACTTGTTTCTCAGCTCAAGAGTTTGACCTCCTTATACTTATAATACAGAGACGTGTCACCAATATTAAATTTCCATTCCTTCCTCTTTCAACTCTTTCGGCAGCTGCTTGATTGGGATCTTTGTCATTTGATCCGTTCTTGTGATAAGCGCTTGTACGGGCAGCATTGCTGCTTAAGAAAAGTTGGTGCTAAAATTTGTCAATATGCACGCACGTACTTGGTCCTAGTTTTGTTTGGAGTACTAGATTGGCATGTACACCGTTACCACGATACGTGCACTCCATTATTCTGGAGCTCTTAGTTGACACTGAGAGACAAAGACATGAGAAAAACACATTCTTAGTTGGCTCCATATGACACCCAGCCTTGCATGTGCATCTGGTCAAGATAAGTACGGCATCCAGTTGTTGGAGACTTGGAGTATTGGTCGTCCCAATCCTGGATATTGAAATGAACGGCCAGTTTATTCGTTCCTGTCCAAGGTATGCAGTGAGAAAAGGAGATGAGAACATCTACAACCGGACGAGAACGGCATTCTGGAGCTCAGCCTCCATGGAGGCCGATTGCTTTGAAAATTTTAAAATTCATACTTTTTGGTTTCAAAAAAGTCGAAAAAAATTGTACAAGTACACAAGGATGTGATGAGCATGTGTGTAAAATTTCAGAATGAAGTACCTTGAGATGCGAACTCTGCAAAAAGAACAAATTCATGGAGTGTCATGTATTGAAAAGCCATATATTTGTCTTATTTGCACAACCCTCCTTTCAACATATTTCATCCTCAAAATTGACACAAATGTGTGTTATGCCTTCATGTATGTATGTTTGTTTTTAGAATTTTTTGAAATGTAAAAATATGAATTTTGTTGAATGTTGAATTTTTCAAAAACCGGCCTCCATGGAGGCCGAGCTCCAAAAGCAATTTTCACAACCGGACCACCCATATACTCCCTAAACGTCTAGACAGATAGTCCAGTCAACATAGGGACGGAGGCAGTAGGGGGCGAGCTGGGGCCATGGCCCAGGCCAACAATGATAAAACAACACCGTTAGAGCTACTAATATGATATTTTGGTAGCAAAATATTGTATTTTAGCTGTTCTGGCCCTCCCCTACGATGATGAAGCAAAATTGGACCCCCTCACACAACTTTTCAGGCTTCGTCCCTGGTCGTCCATGTATGATGTGGCCCACCCTGATTTTTTCTTTTTCTTTGTTATTTCTTTTCTCTCTCTCCATCCCGTTAATAACATGCATTTGATCGGGCAATTAGGAACAAAGTAGGGGATATGGGTGCATGCATGCACAGTCACTGATCGGGCGCATTCATAGATGTTTGAGCCAGATTTATGCATCATGGTTGTAGATGCTTTGAGCAGATAATCCAAGCCATCACCACCGTTTTTTTAGGTGAAGCCGTCATTGCAGTTGATACCAAGTCATCAAGGCCGACCCTGAGCCAAGGCAAGGATGGCGACGGCAGAGCCCAGCCTGCCTAGGACCTAGACCATGTGCACATTTTGGTCTTATGTAAAGGATCGACCAGCATGGGAACGAAGACCCACAAAGCACACCACGCCCGCCAGGCCTGTCTCCCCCGGAAAATCTTATTTGCCGCTCGCAGCGGCAAGTAGCCAGGGCGACGCACAGGGGCAATTCGACGAGCATTCGGATGGGTGGCCCGTTCAAACGTTTGAGCGATTCCAGTCTTCTAGGTGGTTCCCAGCCAGTTTTTTTTTCTGGTTTTGGGAGCCTTCTAGAAGGTTCCTGAACCGGTTTTTCTATTCCCCCCTTTTCTCTTATTGCTTCTTTTCTTTTTTTGTTTCTTTTTCATTCTATTTTTTCTTTTATTTTTCTGTTTTCTTTTCTTTCATCTTTTTTTTCGTTTTCATTTTCTTTTTAATTTCAAATATTTCATCGGAATTCTATAATATGTTCTGTTTTTTCAAATTTGCTCCCAATTTAAAAATATTCTCGTGTTCAAATGTTGTTTACAATTACAAAATATGTTCGTGATTTAAAAAGGCTTTGAGGAATTTCAAAAATTGTTCTTGTATTCAAATTTTGTTCACAATTTCAAAAAATGTTCATGTTTAAAAAAGATGTTCAGTCATTTCAAAAAAAAGTTCTTGTTTTCAAATTTTGTTATGCTCATATCTTCCGATTTTTTTTCAGATACTGAAAAAAACACAAGCATTTTTTATTTTTTGTTTATATTTTTTACTTTACCTAGTTAATTTTTCTCCCCGTTTCTGTTACTTTTTCGTCTTCATTTTCTTTTTTAATTTTCTTTTATTTTAAATAATGTTCATGTGTTTCAAAACTGTTACTATTTTTCCCAAAATGTTTGTCTTTTATAATTTATTCAGGAGTTTCAAAACTTGTTCAGGTTTTCAATTTTTTTGGGGAGTTCCAAAAAATGTTCATGTTTTCAAAAAACATCCACGTTTCCAAAAATTGTTCCCAGTGTAGATAATTGTTCGTAAAATTTCAAAATATTTCCCTGTATTCAAATTTGTTCTGTTTTTTAAAATGTGTTCACGTTTTCAAATTATTTTAGGAATTTCAAAAATATTAGGGATAATTAGATTTATGCCCCTAGTTGTGTCCCACTCGTCTGTTTTACCCCTAATTCCCAAAATTCACTGGTTCTATCCAAGTCACTTTGCTCCTATTATGCTTTTGCCCTTTGACCGTTTGACCGTCAGTTTAAAAATTTCATAACTAATTCATACTAAATCAGAAAAATGCAAATAAGACACCAAAATGTTTAGAAAAACATCACTTATATGTCAGTGTCATTTGCATTCATGAAAAAGTTTTGGAAAATGCCCATCCGAGTTTTAGCTCTTATGCTACCACCATGAATAGTAAAATTTAAAAAAGTTCAAAAAAAATTCAAAAAACAATCGGTGACAAAGAATGACAAATGTTTTAAGTGCCTGCCAAGTTTCATCATGGAATAACATTTGTGGGTGCCGCGGCAAAAAAAAACAATCAGCACTCCAAAATAGATTATTTTTTTGCCATGACTTCCATTAATGTCGTTCCCTAATGAAACTTGGCAAGCACTTACAACATTTGTTGTTCTTCGCCACCATATGTTTTTTGATTTTTTTTTTGAATTCTTTTAGAGTTCACTATTCATGATGGTATCAAAAGAGCTAAAACTCGGATGTGCATTTTTCAACACTTTTTTGTGAATCCAAATGACACTGACATATAGGTGATATTTTTCTGAACATTTTGGTATCTTATTTGCATTTTTCTGATTCAATATGAATTAGTTATGAAGTTTGCAAACTGACAGTCAAACGGTCAAAGGGCAAAAGCATAAGAGGAGCAAAGTGACTTGGACAGAACCGGTGACTTTTGGGAATTATGGGTAAAACAGACGAGTGAGACACAACTAGGGGCGTAAATCTAATTATCCCAAAATATTACAGTTTTAAAAAATGTACTTATATTCAAAAAAGATTTGTAATTTTCAAAAAATGTTCATGTTCATGTAAGAATTGCCTACGGGCGGACAACAAAGGGCTGGCCCATTAGCTACGTCGCTTGATGCATTCGCTCATCCATGTTCGCTAGCCGTGTTCGATCGATTCAGTCAGGTTTTTTTTTCGTTTTCTGTTTTGTTCTTTCTTTGTTCTTTCGCTGGTTTTCCCCTTCTTCGTTACGTTTTCTATTTCATTCGTTTTCTCAACAGTATTCTTCAGTTTTTCTTTTTATTATTATTTATATTTTTTTCTTTCTTTCTTGGTGGTTCATATTTTTTGTTTCTTTTGTTGATTTTTTGCTTTTTTTAAACACATGTCTACTTTGCATATATGTTTTACATTTTTTATACATGTAAAACCTTACATATTTAACATTTTTTATATACATGTCTAACATTTTCACAAAAAACATGTTTTGAATATTTTTTGCAAATACGTGTTAATCATTTTCTCAAATATATATTGAAACATTTTTTGCATGATAAAAAATTATTATTTTTTTGCACTAAGCAAACATTTCTGTACATCTTAAAAAGATTTTTTTTGAAAATGTCACAAACACATTTTGGATTTAGGGTTTAGGGTTTCGGCCCCTGCCTCCCTCCCCTCCTCCCCGCCGTCGTCAACAAGCGCCGACCGACAAAGCCCGCTAGGCGCGGCGGCGGTGAGGCCCTTCTTCATCCTCCGCTCGTGGCGGGCCGTGCATGGGTCAAGCAAATACAGGTCGTGGGAGAGCATCTTTTCGTTGACGGCAGGGGCGGAGCCCAATGGGCCAACCCTATAGCACAGGCTACAGGGTCTGATTTCTTTTTACGTACTAAGTATCAGGTATTTAGCCCGGGGCAACAGGGTGGGCTGAAAAGAGTGCTACAGGGCTATCATACCAGGCGCACCAAGCCTCATTTGGTCTGCTTCCAGCAGCCCATCGGAGTTGCTTAGGCGAACAAAGAGCGCATTGATTAATTAACAGCAGCCCATCTAGGTTAATAGGTTAGTACCAAAAATCATATAAAATAGCATATGAATGCATATAAAACATCCTAGATGGATAATATAATAACATGGAACAATAAAAACGGAATTTTTTATGTGGAATGCTACCTAACATATTTATCAATGTAATCTCTCTTTATTGTGGCAAGAATATTCAGATTCAAAACAAAAGTTTAATATTGACATAAAAACGATAATATTTCAAGCATACTAACAAGGAAATTATGTCTTCTCAAAATAACATGGCCAAAGAAAGCTATCCCTACAAAATCATATAGTCTGGCTATGCTCTATCTTTATCACACAAAATATTTAAATCATGCACAACCCCGGTTTCAGCCAAGCAATTATTTCATACTTTAGTATTCTCAAACTTTTTCAACTTACACAATACATGAGCGTGAGCCATGGACATAGCACTATAGGTGGAATAGAATATGGTTTTTGTGGAGAAGACAAAAAGGAGAAGATAGTCTCATATCAACTAGGCGTATCAATGGGTTATGGAGATGCCCATAAATAGATATCAATGTGAGTGAGTAGGGATTGCCATGCAACGGATGCACTAGAGCTATAAGTGTATGAAAGCTCACAAGAAAAAACTAAGTGGGTGTGCATCCAAATTGCTTGCTCATAAAGACCTAGGACAATTTGAGGAAGCACGTCATTGGAATATACAAGCCAAGTTCTATAATGAGAAATTTCCACTAGTATATGAAATTGATAACATAGGAGACTCTCTATCATGAAGATCATGGTGCTACTTTGAAGCACAAGTGTGGTAAAAGGATAGTAGCATTGCCCCTTCTCTCTTTCTCTCTCTTTTTTTGTTTGTTTTTTTTTCTTTTTTGGGGGGCCTTCTCCTTTTTTTGGCCTATTTTTTTTATTTTTTTTTATTTTTTCCGTCCGGAGTCCCATCCCGACTTGTGGGGGAATCATAGCCTCCATCATCCTTTACTCACTGGGACAATGCTCTAATAATGATGATCATCACACTTTTATTTACTTACAACTCAAGAATTGCAACTCAATACTTAGAACAAAATATGACTATGTGAATGCCTCTGGCGGTGTACTGGGATGTGCAATGAATCAAGAGTGACATGTATGAAAGAATTATGAAAGGTGGCTTTGCCACAAATACGATGTCAACTACATGATCATGCAAAGCAATATGACAATGATGAAGCATGTCATAATAAATGGAACGGTGGAAAGTTGCATGGCAATATATCTCGGAATGGCTGTGGAAATGCCATAATAGGTAGGTACGGTGGTTGTTTTGAGGAAGGTATATGGTGGGTGTATGATACCGGCAAAAGTTCCGCGGCACAAGAGAGGCTAGCAATGGTGGAAGGGTGAGAATACGTATAATCCATGGACTCAACATTAGTTATGAAGAACTCACATACTTATTGCAAAATCTACAAGTTATCAAAACAAAGTACTACATGCATGCTCCTAGGGAAAGGGTTGGTACGAGTTAACCATCGCGCGATCCCGACCTCCACTCATAAGGAAGACAATCAATAAATAAATCACGCTCTAACTTCATCACATAACGGTTCATCATACGTGCATGCTACGAGAATCACAAACTTTAACACAAGTATCTCTCAAATTCACAACTACTCCACTAGCATGACTCTAATATTACCATCTTCATATCTCAAAACAATCATAAAGAATCAAACTTCTCATAGTATTCAATGCACTTTATATGAAAGTTTTTATTATATCCCTCTTGGATGCCTATCATATTAGGACTAATTTTATAACCTAAGCAAATTACCATGCTGTTCTAAAAGACTCTCAAAATAATATAAGTGAAGCATGAGAGATCATCCATTTCTTCAAAATAAAACCACCGCCGTGCTCTAAAAGGATATAAGTGAAGCACTAGAGCAAATGACAAAGTACTCCAAAAGGTATAAGTGAAGATCAATGAGTAGTCGAATAATTATGCAACTATGTGAAGACTCTCTAACATTTAAGAATTCCAGATCTTGGGAAATTATTCAAAAATAAAGGAAAACAAAATAAAAGAAAATGATGCTCCAAGAAAAACACATATCATGTGGTGAATAAAAATATAGCTCCAAGTAAAGTTACCGATGAACGAAGACGAAAGAGGGGATGCCATTCGCGGCATCCCCAAGCTTAGGCTCTTGGTTGTCCTTGAATTTTACCTTGCGGTGCCTTGGAAATCCCCAAGCTTAGGCTCTTGCCACTCCTTATTCCATAGTCCATCGAATCTTTACCCAAAACTTGAAAACTTCACAACACAAAACTCAACAGAAAAACTCGTAAGCTTCGTTAGTATAAGAAAATAAACCACCACTTAGGTACTGTTGTGAACACAATTCTAAATTCATATTGGTGTAATATCTAATGTATTCCAACTTATTTATGGTTCATACCCTCCGATACTACTCATAGATTCATCAAATAAGCAAACAACACATAGAAAACAGAATCTGTCGAAAACAGAACAGTCTGTAGTAATCTGTAACTCTCGAATACTTCTGTAACTCCAAAACTTCTACCAAATTAGGAAACCCTGAGAAATTTGTGTACCAATCCAGAGCAAAAAGAATCAGATCAAAAGTACGTTTCTGTGAATTATCAAAACTAATTGCTCGGTGTAAAAGTTTCCGATTTTCAGCAGGATCAACACAACTATCACCGTAAGCTATCCTAAAGGTCTTACCTGGCACTTTATTGAAACAAAATCTAGAAAACATGATTACTACAGTAGCATAATCATGTGAACACACAAAAACAGTAAAGGTAAATATTGGATTGTCTCCCAACAAGCACTTTTCTTTAATGCCTTTTAGCTAGGCATGATGATTTCAATGATGCTCGCATAAAAGATAAGAATTGAAACATAAAGAGAGCATTATGAAGAATATTACTAACAAATTTAAGTCTAACCCACTTCCTATGCATAGGGATTTTGTGAGCAAACAACTTATGGGAACAATAATCAACTAGCATAGGAAGGCAAAACAAGCATAACATTAAAACTTTAAGCACATAGAGAGGAAACTTGATATCATTGCAACTCGTACAAGCATATATTCCTCCCTCATAATAATTTTCAGTAGCATCATGAATGAATTCAACAATATAACTAGCACATAAAGAATTTTTTTCATGATCTACTTGCATAGAAATTTTACTACTCTCCACATAAGCAAATTTATTCTCATCAATAGTAGTGGGAGCAAACTCAACAAAATAACTATCATGTGAAGCATAATCCAATTGAAAATTAAAATCAAGATGACAAGTTTCATGGTTATCTTTATTCTTTATAGCATACGTGTCATCACAATAATCATCATAAATAGGAGGTATGCTTTCATCATAAGAAATTTGCTCATCAAAACTTGGGGGACAAAAAATATCATCTTTATCAAACATAGCTTCCCCAAGCTTGTAGCTTTGCATATCATTAGCAACATGGGTATTCAAAGAATTGCAATCATGCTCATCATTCAAACATTTGGTGCCAAACATTTTAATGCATTCTTCCTCTAGCAATTGAGCACAATTATCGGAATCCTTATTTTCACGGAAGACATTAAAAAGATGAAGCATATGAGGCACCCACAATTCCATATTTTTTTGTAGTTTTCTTTTATAGATTAAACTAGTGATAAAACAAGAAACTAAATGATTCGATTGCAAGATCTAAATATACCTTCAAGCACTCACCGCTCCGGCAACGATGCCAGAAAAGAGCTTGATGTCTACTACACAACCTTCTTTTTATAGACGTTGTTGGGCCTCCAAGTGCAGAGGTTTGTAGGACAGTAGTAAATTTACCTCAAGTGGATGACCTAAGGTTTATCAATCTGTGGGAGGTGTAGGATGAAGATGGTCTCTTTCAAACAACCCTGCAACCAAATAATAAAGAGTCTCTTGTGTCCTCAACACACCCAATACAATGGTAAATTGTATAGGTGCACTAGTTCGGCGAAGAGATGGTGATACAAGTGCAATATGGATGGTATATATAGGTTTTTGTAATCTAAAATTATAAAAATAACAAGGTAACTAATGATAAAAGTGAGCACAAACGGTATTGCAATGCGTTGAAACAAGGCCTAGGGTTCATACTTTCACTAGTGCAAGTTCTCTCAACAATAATAACATAATTAGATCATATAACTATCCCTCAACATGCAACAAAGAGTCACTCCAAAGTCACTAATAGCAGAGAACAAACGAAAAGATTATTGTAGGGTACGAAACCACCTCAAAGTTATTCTTTCTGGTCGATCTATTCAAGAGTCCGTAGTAAAATGACACGAAGCTATTCTTTCCGTTCGATCTATCCTAGAGTTCGTACTAGAATAACACCTTAAGACACAAATCAACCAAAACCCTAATGTCACCTAGATACTCCAATGTCACCTCAAGTATCCGTGGGTATGATTATACGATATGCATCACACAATCTCAGATTCATCTATTCAACCAACACAAAGAACTTTAAAGATTGTCCCAAAGTTTCTACCGGAGAGTCAAGACGAAAACGTGCCAACCCCTATGCATAAGTTCACAAGGTCACTGAACCCGCAAGTTGACCAAAACATACATCAAGTAGATCACGTGAATATCCCATTGTCACCACAGATAAGCACATGCAAGACACACTTCAAGTGTTCTCGAATGCTTAAAGACTCAATCCGATAAGATAACTTCAAAGGGAAAACTCAATCCATTACAAGAGATTAGAGGGGGAGAAACATCATAAGATCCAACTATAATAGTAAAGCTCGCGGTACATCAAGATCGTGCCGAATCAAGAACACAAGAGATAGATAGATAGAGAGAGAGAGAGAGAGAGAGAGAGAGAGAGAGAGATCAAACACATAGCTATTGGTACGTACCCTCAACCCCGAGGGTGAACTACTCCCTCCTCGTCATGGAGAGCGTCGGGATGATGAAGATGGCCACCGGAGGGGGTTCCCCCCTCCGGCAGGGTGCCGGAACGGGTCTAGATTGGTTTTCGATGGCTACAGAGGCTTGCGGCGGCGGAACTCCCGATCTAGGTTTCTTTTTAGGGGTTTCTGTATTTATAGGAAATTTTGGCGTCGGTTTCACATCAGGGGGTCTCTGAGTCATCCACGAGGCAGGGGGGCGCGCCCAGGGGGGTAGGGCGCGCCCTCAACCCTCGTGGATGGCTCGGGACTCTTCTGGCCCAACTCTTTCACTTCTGGGGCTTCTTTTGGTTCATGAAAAATCATCAAAAATTGGCACGTCAATTGGACTCCGTTTGGTATTTCTTTTCTGTAAAACTCAAAAACAAGGAGAAAACAAAAACTGGCACTCGGCTCTAGGTTAATAGGTTAGTCCCAAAAAGCATATAAAGTAGCATATAAATGCATATAAAACATTCTAAATGGATAATATAATAGCATGGAACAATCAAAAATTATAGATACGTTGGAGACGTGTCATATGACACCTCATCAAAATTGCCTAGTTGGCATGCATGATACTAGCTATGATACTAGCAATACGACCAGCCTATGCAACAGGGGCATTATTGCACATTCCAAAGAAAATCACTTTTTTCTAAGGATGTGGCTAAGTCTCAGTGGACTGATACTTAATCAAGTCTTAATCAAGTGATATAACATTGTAAGATAGAAAAAAAACTGATTTTTTTACATAGATCTCTATGTAAGATCTCACGAATATAGCATCGACTGAGATATAATCAGTCTTAGTTGACTGAGATTTAGCAAGATCGTTCGCCTAATCTACCTAGTTTCGTGAACAATTGTATTCTAGCCCGGGGTTACATGCACCTCTTATCTCACTACGGGACCGAACTGTTTGCCCGCACCCGACAGACATTTCGTATCCTTTTCCTTTATTTACTTTTTCTTTTCTTTTCTTTATTACATTGTTTGTTTGTTTTTTCCTTTGTTTTCTTCTCTTTTGTTTCTTTCCTTTTCTACATTATTTTTTATTTCTT
>NC_057807.1:512255572-512278443 GCF_018294505.1 Triticum aestivum
ATCTGCCTCTCTTCTATGGTAAAGATAGATAATTTGGTATCTGGACTTGACACTGATATGACATAGGAGAGCTGCTTTTGTACAATGCATGGGATATCCACCGTCCAACCGTGCTTTGAGATTTGTGCTACTTTTTTTGACAATTTTTTTTATTCCAGAGTATTACTTAATATTTCACTGTGTTTTTCCCTTGTCCAAAGTGTATCATAAGGTTTCGTCGTCTACCGACAATTAAGTGTGCACTTATTTCATATTCAATTTACTGGTACAAAAGGAGACATTTTGATACAGTCTGAACCAAGAAACAAAAACTAATATAAAACTCAGATACAAGGCAATTTTTTTCAAGCTCAGAAAATACAGTACAGGGTCCTCTTAGGAAATTTGCTTATCCTAGTTGATCAGGGTGTGGCGCCCGGCCGCTCCGCTAGCTTCGGACTGGGAGGGCCCGTACGTCCGATCCGCGCGCGGAGTCCCGGGTAAGATCGGTAGCGATTAATTTGGCCGAGTTCGAGTACAACCCAAATCAATCACTGTAACCCTTTCCTAGGTGTAGGATTATTGGCTCAAAAATCACAACCTCGACCAACTCGATCGCCCATCCTACGTACATGGCGCCGCCGGCCGTCGTAGGTTTCTCCGATCTGCCGACGGAGGCGCTGGACGAGATCGCCCGGCGCGTCGGGCCCCTCGACAACGTCCTCTGCTCCGCCGTCTGCAGGCCCTGGCGGCGCGCGCTCAGGACCACGCGCCTCCGCCTGCTGGGACGACGGCCCGGCCGCCCGCACCACATGTGCTTACAGAGACGCGGTTACATGTACAGCTGGGACATCCCCGTCGTGAAGATCAGCCCCTACCACATCGACAGATACTACGACAGCCGAGGCAGACGGTGTCCATGCCCCGTCGAGACCGTCGTGGACGACGAGGTGGCGCGCTCGCGGATCATCGGGAGCGCCTACGGCTGGGCCGTCACCGTGGACGACGACACGTGGGCCATGTCCCTGCTCGACCCCTTCACCGGCCGGACCTTCCCGCTGCCTCCCTTCACCGACTCCCTCCCCGGCAAGCAGCGACCGGTGCCCACGGGCGGGAACTCCCGCTTCTGGAGGCACATGTTCCGTAAGGCGGCGCTGGCTCCCGGGCGCCGGCTGGGCACCTACGCCGTGATGCTGCTCCACAGCAACGGCCGCGGCCTGTCCTACCTTGCTCCCGGCGCCACGTCCTGGGCGTCGCTGCGCCCTCCGAGGGGCATGCCGCACAAGTACATGGACGTCATCTTCCACAAGGGCGCCTTCTACACGATCAGCTGCTACGCCGAGCTGAATGCCTGGGTGCCCGACGGCGGCGGCGGCCTGCGGACGAGGCGGCTCACGAGCCCGCTGCCGGAGCAGGTGTGGGCCGTGCTCGCCGCCGAGTCCATGTCTCGCGATGGCATCCTCATGGTGAGCAGCACGAAAACGCATGAGCACGGCACAAACTACCACAACTACTACAGCCATGGCTACTGGCAACGGCCGTACAAGGTGCACCGCTACGCAGAGAGCGAGCGTAGGTGGATCGCCGTGGAGAACCTTGATGGCATGACGATCATGGTCGGGGAAGGGTGCGGCTTCTGCGTCCCAGGCGGTGGCAACTATGACGGCTTCGGGCACCGTAGTCTGCAGGCGTCTGGTTGTCATTGGTTTTTTCCTTACGTTGCAAGACTAGATCATGCTTTCTCATACTCATAGCGGGATGTCCCATAACCGATTGATTAGTTTCTGGATGTAAATGTAGAATTGCTAAGCTTTCCTTCATTTGGCTGCAACTTATTGCATCGGTTCTGCTAAATTTATGGACCCGGATATCCAGGTGACGATCGATCTGGGTAACTCCCAGCTGATCGAAGGATTCGTTCCCTTGAGCTATCGTTCCGATCCAATTAAAACGTTCGATCTGGGACATAGAGGATGATCTCTAAAAATATTTGTCATGGTAATTTTTAAATAAAGTATGGAAAAATTATTTCTCTAGGCACATGTAATTTTTTTAGAGCGATAACGCCATGGAAAATACATCCTAAGATGCAATGATGTCATGTTTGTAGTTGCCATGGCAAAACTAAAATTCAAAAGATGCCATGAAAAAAAAATCTTAAGTAACCACGGCAACATTCTCCGATATATGTATGGCAAAGACAGTACGGAAGTAGCCATCATGTTGACATATGAAAAAATAGTATGGAAAAATTGTTTCTCTACACACATCAAAATTTCTGAAAATGGAGAATGCATCTTAAGGTGCAGTGATATATTATTTGTAATTGCCATGGCAAACAAATTTGAAATTATCATACTTATTTCCACGACAAACAAAAATCAAAGATCACATTTGCCATATTCTCAAATAAATTTGTAATTGCCATGGAAACATTCTTTGGATAGATATGGCAAAAGAGACAACGAAAGTTGCCTGGCATAGCATGGTACTCCTACCTACAATATTTTCATTTTGCACATGGCAAATTTAAGAGAATTGTTCCTTTGAAAATGATGGCAACATTAGGGTTTTTTGTTCACTAAAGAAAGTACAAAACAACCAATTGAAAAAAATAGTGTGTGAATAGTTATTGAAAAAAAAACAGAAACCTTTTCGCAAAAAAAAACACAGAAACCAGTCTTGTAGTTAAAACACAAGCAAAGTTGTCATATAATGAGGGGTAGAACTAACCCAAAACTGAATTGTGATTGGCAGAAAATGAAGTTGTCGTGGTATGTAGATGTAGTACTAAAACATACTACATCACTAATGGCGCGCATTGCCGCACCTAAAATATTGGAGTAAATTTGAATAAACTACCCGTCGTGAGTTCGCTGGTACCCTCTCTCTCTGATATGCTCCCCTCACTTTCTGGTTCGTCCTGAGGAAAAATGGGCATGTACACTGGTTCAATCGGCTTCTGTCTATAGCATGAATACATGTCATCTATGGACTATGCTGTAGACAGCACGTACAACGAGCTGGCTATTTGGCCGGCTGTAACGTATGTGCATGCAAAGTCCATGCGAGAAGGGGAAAGTTTGTTTTCCTGAAGCACGAGATAAATGAGGCGCACAATAAGTGACGGCCTCGGTACATCGGCAAATCAACCGTCTATAAACAGCGATTCATACGGAAAAAGACCGTCTTTATTTCTACGGACAGATGCGAGCAGTTTTCCCTTTCTCTCTGTCCCGCGTCATTTTTTTCCACGTGGCTGATGTTAGAGCAACTTCAATGAGAGACGACTCATTTCGTCCGTTTGGGTCATCCGTACATAAAAGTTGGCCCAACGGAGCGACTCAAACGGACGCAGCGTCCGCCTGCTATCCGTTTTGTGTCCGTCCCGACCCAAACTGAGCGCAAAAATTGGGGCACAATTGGGTCCGCGGCGGACAAAACTGGGCGCTTCTGTCGTCCGCTCTTGTCCGCTCCTCCCATCTCGTGTCCAGCCTGGACCCACCGGGCAGCGACCCGCACTTCCTTCCCAACCGCCGCGTTGCACATCCTCCACAACCGCAGCGACGAAGCCGCCGGCGCAGGCCGCCATGGCGCTCACCGGCGAGGCCAGAGGAGGAGCGGAAGCGGGCCGAGGCCGCATCGGCAGTAGCTGCTGCTACTTCGCTGGAGGAGTGAAGCCCGGCGAAGGAGGAGCGCGGTGCGCGGCGGGCTGGTGGCGGAGTAGTAGCTGCTGCCGCTCGACGTGTAGGCTGTGGCGGAGGAGGAGCGCGGCGCGCGGCGGGCCGGTGGCGGAGGCCGCAGCGGCGGGGGAGGAGCGGAGGAGTGCGGAGGCGGCGGAGAAGCGCGGCAGGCGGAGGACCGCGGCGGGGGAGGAGCGGAGGCAGGCGGCGGCTGCGGCTGCGACGGGCGGAGGAGCGCGGCGGGGAAGGAGAGGAGGCGGGCGGCGGCTGCGGCTGCGCGGGCGGAGGAGCGGAGGCGGGTGGAGGCCACAGCGATTGCGACGGCGGAGGAAGAGCCCGGCGGGCGGCGGGCCGATGGCTGCGCCCGCGAGGGAGCGCGCGGCTGGCCGATGGCAGCGGCCACGGAGGAGCGCTTGTCCGCTTTTTGTTCTTGAGCGTTGGGTTTATCCAGACGGCGTGTCCGCCTCAGATCCGCTAGGCGGACGAAGGACCCAAACGGACAAAATGCGAACAAAATCCGTGTTCATTTGGGTACCTGCGTTGGAGTTGCTCTTGCAGACGGCTGATTGTATACATGCCCTTAGGGGCTGATGCTCTCCGTTCGCTGGGTTCGAGCATAACGCGTCCAGAAAAATGACGTGGCACCTTAGTGTGCATCAAAGATTCGTACTAGACATCCAACGGTGTACAAGGGGTTCGCTGGCAACTCCTTTACATCTGACGTGCGCCAGTTTCACCAGTTCTACATAGACAGTTTCGGAATTTGCATATCCGAGTTGATCAGGGTTTGGCGCGCGGCCGCTCGCTTAGGAGGGCCCGTCCGATCGGCGCACAGATACGTCGGGGGCAAATTTCGGTACGAGTAGCTGATTTGGTCGAGTTGGAGTATGTTCAGGTTTCGTCGGGGTCAAGTCAAATAAATCATCCCATATAAGAACAAACTCAGTCAGACGCTCAAAAATCACAAGTTTGACGCACTTGGTGGCATCGACCGCTCATCCTACATACATGGCGCCGCCGGCCGTCGTGGGTTTCGCCGACCTGCCGACGGAGGCGCTGGACGAGATCGCCCGGCGCGTCGGGCCCCTCGACAACGTCCTCTGTTCCGCCGTGTGCAGGCCCTGGCGGCGCGCGCTCAGGACCACCCGCCTCCGCCTGCTGGGACGACGACCCGACCGCCCGCACTAGATATATATCGAAAGACACCGGCGTGCCCCAGTCGTGAAGGTCAGCCCCAACTACATCGACACGTACGTGTACGGCACCCGAGACGGACCATACCCCGTCGAGACGGTCGTGGACCGCGACGTGGCGCGCTCACGGATCATCGGGAGCTCCTACGGCTGGGCCGTCACCGTGGACGACGACACCTGGGCCATGTTCCTGCTCGACCCCTTCACCGGCCGGAGATTCCCGCTGCCCCCCTTCAGCGACTCCCTCCCGGGTAAGCAGCGGCGGGAGCCCAAGGGCGGGAGCTTCTGGAAGCCGGACGGGAACTCCCGCCTGTGGAGGCACATGTTCCGTAAGGCGGCGCTGGCTCCCGGCCGCCGGCTGGGCACCTACGCCGTGATGCTGCTCCACAGCAACGGGCGCGGCCTGTCCTACCTTGCTCCCGGCGCCACGTCGTGGGCGGCGCTGCGCCCTCGCCGGGGCATGCCGCACAAATACCTGGATGTCATCCTCCACAAGGGGGCCTTCTACACGGTCAGCTGCTACGGCGAGGTGAACGCGTGGGTGCCCGACGGCGACGGTGGTCTGCGGGCGAGGCCAGTCACAAACCCGCTGCACGAGCAGGTGTGGGCCGTCCTAGCCGTGTCCATGTCTGGCCATGACATTCTTATGGTGAGCAGCACGGAAACCAAGGAGAGCAGCTACAAGTACAACCACTACAGCTTTTCCTCCACAGATAACTACTGGCGACGACCCAAGAGTGTGCGCCGCTGCGTGGAGAGCGAGCGTACGTGGCTTCCGGTGGAAAATGGCAACGAAATGAGGATCATAGTCGGGGAAGGATGCTGCTTGTGCGTCCCAGCCAGCTACGGCGGCAGATATGATGGCTACGGGTCATCTGGTCCTCATTGGTTTCTTCCTTACGTTCCAAGACTAGATCCAGCTTTTTGGTAGCGGATGTCGTATAATCCATTGATTAGTTTCTGGATGTAAATGTAGATTATTTAAGCTTTATATGTTGTTGTACCTATGCGTGTTCTTGATCCAATTAATTTGGCTCCAATTTATTTGTTTTGCTAAATTTAATTAATCTGTCTAGGATTTTATTCTTCTATCTTTTTTTTCGGGAAGATATAGCGTTCTTAATTAACCATGAACGTGCTTACAATCACGATCACCTGTAATTTGTGAGCAATTGTGTTGCATTGTAGCCGACGGAAACATCTTCTTCCACCGAACGAACATGACCGAAACGACTGAAATAAATACTTAAAATATAAGCATGAGTGCCAAGTTTAGGACTTAAACCCTGTTGGGCTAGTTTCACCACAAGGAACATATCCGTCTGAGCTTTGCTCAGTTCGGCTCTGCTGGCATGCTTGGTTGTTAAGTTGGGACATTGCAAGTACTTAGAGCATCTATAGCCGGGCCACTTATATCCTCCCCAAACATCTGGACGGGCAGTCCTTTCTTTGCTCGGACAACAGAGAGGAGGAAGAAAGGCACCCAACCGGACCCACCCTCCCACACTTTGTCCTCACTAGACAACACCCCACACATTACAGCGGGGTGGTAGTGTAATAAACAATTTGAAATACAGGAACACATGGTAAGGGGAAAAGAGTAGGAAAATAAAAATAAGAAATGTTTTGCTGCAAAAGATGGCTTGGATTTAATGTGCAACTCTGAAATCAACTTACTTAGTACGATCAATTCTCTAACCAAATTTGCAAAGGATCTTACCTTTGATCATCTCAATGGAAAGAAGACAATACATCAGATGTGTTGCTAATAAAAAAAGTAGCAATTAATACCGCAATAAAAATTACATGTCTGCACCTTGAATGAACTCCCCGCGTGACTTCGCTGAACTCACATAGTTCTATATGTATGTATAGCATCTAGATCGTAAAATAGACATCGTGGCAGTTTTTGCTAGAAACAGTACAAATGAAGCACGAGATTTAAGAGCCATACCTTCTTCCCTTTACAACAACTGGATGTGTTGCAGTTGAATATGTGTTGCAATTGAATCAACTGATGTGGTGAGGAGTAGGTGGATCGTGCAGGCGGAGGCCGACCAGGTATCCTAGCGGCAGCAACGCAATACAATGATATGCTCATGTAGCGGATTGAAATAAAACTGATGATGAGTGGTGGATAAATAGTAAGATATGTGGGACGTGCGCATGCTTGACCCAGCTGGGTTGCATGACACTAAGGGAGAAGGCGGGCCAGGTGGCCTGATCGAGTGGCTTCATGGTGTTACCCCCGACAACATCCTAATTAGTGGCAGTGCGCCCCGTGACCACGGCGCCCCCCTCCAATTTGGTTGATGACATGTAGAGCTTCGACCTCTCGTCCTGCCTTATTGTTGTCCCTATCTCGGCACCAATGTTGTCCACGGCCAGAGCAAAATCGGTGCCATGGTCTTCCCGCACTAACATCAGCCTTTGAACCTCTAGGTATGTATATAGTCGTACAATACAATATTTTTTCATGCATGGTTGAATGTTGTGGTGGGTCTTTTTTTCTTTGCATTTTTCTTGTTGAGTTGGACCTTATGTTATTCATAATTGTATGATGAGAGGGCATGCTTGCATGGTGAGATAAATAAGGAAATGAGAATGACTATAGGTATATAAGATGTACTATGTGGTTTGGGAGTGGGGATTATTATATTTTGCCAGGAGCTACAAGACAGCTTAGGGCATCTCCAGCAGCAACCCGCAAATACCCTCCCGCATCTATCAGAGGACAGGGGACCAGTTCGCAGACCTAGATCCGGGAGGACTTCAGCCAACCGTAGCTGCACACATTTCAGCCTGCATTTAAACAAACCAGATGAAATTCATGCAAACCGTCGATATTCATCGAAGTTCAAAAAGGAAATAGCACAAATCATCCATACGTAGCATAAAAATTAAGTTTAGCACAACAATGTCTCAAATTTGACTATATCCCAACTGTCTAACAAGTTTTTCATCAATGGATCATGTCGTTCCATACATATTTCCCCTCAGCTTCATCCAACAACGTGTGCATGTAAATTACCGTCCCTCTGTCTTGTGGTACACCAGCAGCAGCGCGTGCGTGCTACATATAAAATGTGTAGACCAACATTGAGGGAACGAATCAATCAACGAGTTGAGCAAGAGGAAGCAAAACTTACGATCTCATCCTCTACCGCGTGTCGTGGAATAGTCACGGTAGATGTCCTCATGAAAGGACTTATTCGTAGAGCCATCGCAACTAGGTTAGCTTAAAGGGGTTAAACGGGACAAAGGACACGTGAGTTTATACTGGTTCGGCCCCTTGCGGTGAAGGTAAATGACTAATCCAGTTTGAGGTGGCATTGCTTATGTCTCAATTACCAGGGAGCGAGTTTGCTTGACATAGCTTTCGATTTGTTCTCTCTTGTCCTGAACCGCCGCTGGGTCGTCCCTTTATATACACAGGTTGAAGCCCAGTGGCTCAGGAGTCCCGGCCGGCTCATAGACAACATGTACGGCTCAGTGGCTATCTTTACATGCCTTACAATACAAGTCTTACATATACGGCGATTTACTCCTACGGGCCTTATGTCGCCTTTGAGCCTTGGGCCCTTGCTTGTGAACCGCCATCTTTAATATCCACGCGAGCTTCATATCAAGAATCTTCATAGGTATAACCCAGTCTCTGGGCGGGTCATACCTAATAGTTATATCCCCAATATTAGGCTCCAGATTGATTTGAACTGGTTCATGTCGATCTTCAATACTTAGAATAAATCTTCCCTTCTTCATTTGTGCGAGAATCCATAACCCGCCGTGACGTCATCTTCTGGATTTGTGATAACCCGCCATGACGTCACCTTCCATTAATTCACACAATATCCAACATATCACAACGGATCTTTATCTTTAATAACTGTCCCGAGAATCGAGGCGCCCGAGCAGCTGGATAACCATGTTTTGGTCTCCTCATTTTTCGCGCTCACTTATTAGTCTTCTCCTTATAAATAGTCACGACCTCTTCTCATTCTTCCCCCTTTCCTTCGTCTTCCTCCTCTCGTGACTCTCCTGTGCTCGAGCTCCACCGCCCCCGCGAAGCACACCGTCGTTCTTGTCCTTGGCCGCTGCATCACCTTGAACGAACCAGAGAACGGCAGTGCTCCTCCATAGCTCATCTGCCTCTATAAGTACTCGCTCTCCTGTACCCCAGATCTGCATTAGGGTTTCTGAGATTTTTGTGGTCTTCGTAGTTCGTCGTTCATCTTCAACCCTAGGCACCCGTTGATATGGAAATAGCAGAAAACTTGTGCGGTAGTAGTTTTGCCCCTGCTTTTTTATATCAGTGGATCCTTTTCCCTTGTAATAAGATCTCCTCAAAGCATATGAACTCCTTGGTTCTGCTTTTAGGTTTAATTTATTTTATTTTTCCGAACTACCGCTGATCTAGAATAATAATTGTAATATGTGAAACCTGTTTGTACGGTACTTAGCAAAAAAACTGCATCTTGATAGATCCACCTGGTCATGGCGGCTTATATTACCAGTTGTAGTTAGTTTAAACACCTTAGCAAACTTCACTCTTTGATGGATACCAATCTGTTCATGGCGGCTTACATAACCCGCTGTAGCTAGTCATATACCATCACTACAAAAAAATACACTTCCGTGATGATACGTGTTTGTCACAGTAGGTCGCGTTTTTGTCATGCATGTACATCCATGACGATTTTATGACAGAATCAATATAGTCATACCTGTGCTGTCGTAGAAGTGTTCCATGACATTACCAAAATTATCATCACGGAAGTGTCCACTTCCATGTCGATAAATCGCGCATCACAGAAGTGCTTTCGTTAAGGGTGACTGACACGTGACATTGATATGTCTCTAACGTATCTATAATTTATGAAGCATTCATGCTATTTTATTGTCTGTTTTGAATGATTATGAGCTTTATTATACACTTTTATATTACTTTTGGGACTAACCTATTAATCAGAGGCCCAACCCATATTGATGTTTTATTGCCTGTTTCAGTATTTCGAAGAAAAGGAATATCAAACAGAGTCCAAACGGAATGAAACCTTCGGGAGCGTGATTTTTAGGAAGAATATGATCCGGGAGGCTTGGAGTTCACGTTAGAAGATCCTCGAGGAGGCCACAAGATAGGGGGGCGCGCCCACCCCCTAGGCACGCCCTACCCTCTCGTGGGCCCCTCGAGGCTCCCCCGACCGACTTCTTTCGCCTATATAAGACTACGTACCCTAAAAACATCAGAACATAAGATATAGCGGGAGTTCCACCGCCGCAAGCCTCTGTAGCCACCAAAAACCTCTCGGGAGCCCATTCCGGCACCCTGCCGGAGGGGGAACCCATCACCGGTGGCCATCTTCATCATCCCGGCGCTCTCCATGATGAGGAGGGAGTAGTTCACCCTCGGGGCTGAGGGTATGTACCAGTAGCTATGTGTTTGATCTCTCTCTATCTCGTGTTCTCTCTATGGCACTGATGTATCGCGAGCTTTGCTATTATAGTTGGATCTTATGATGTTCTCCCCCCTCTATTCTCTTGTAATGGATTGAGTTTTCCTCTTGAAGTTATCTTATCGGATTGAGTCTTTAAGGATTTGAGAACACTTGATGTATGTCTTGCCGTGTTTATCTGTGGTGACAATGGGATATCATGTGCCACTTGATGTATGTTTCGGTGACCAACTTGCGGATTCCGCCCATGAACCTATGCATAGGGGTTGGCACACGTTTTCGTCTTGACTCTCCGGTAGAAGCTTTGGGGCACTCTTTGAAGTAATTTGTGTTGGTTGAATAGATGAATATGAGTTTGTGTGATGCATATCGTATAATCATGCCCACGGATACTTGAGGTGACAATGGAGTATCTAGGTGACATTAGGGTTTTGGTTGATTTGTGTCTTAAGGTGTTATTCTAGTACAAACTCTTGAATAGATTGATCCGAAAGAATAACTTTGAGGTGGTTTCGTACCCTACCATAATCTTTTTGTTTGTTTTCCGCTATTATTGGCTTTGGAGTGACTCTTTGTTTCATGTTGAGGGATTGTTATATGATCTATCTATGTTATTATTGTTGAGAGAACTTGCACTAGTGAAAGTATGAACCTTAGGCCTTATTTCCTATCATTGCAATACCGTTTACGCTCACTTTTATCATTAGCCACCTTGCTGTTTTTATAATTTAATGATTACAAAAACCTTTATCTACTATCTATATTGCACTTGTATCACCATCTCTTCGCTGAACTAGTGCACCTATACAATTTACCATTGTATTGGGTGTGTTTGGGACACAAGAGACTCTTTGTTATTTGGTTGCAGGGTTGTTTGAGAGAGACCATCTTCATCCTACGCCTCCCACGGATTGATAAACCTTAGGTCATCCACTTGAGGGAAATTTGCTACTGTCCTACAAACCTGTGCACTTGCCGGCCCAACAACGTCTACAAGAAGAAGGTTGTGTAGTATACATCAAGCTCTTCTCTGGCGCCGTTGCCGGGGAGGCTAGGTAAGCGGCACTCACACCCCGTCAACTAAGCTCTTTTCTGGCGCCGTTGCCGGGGAGGTGAGTGCTTGAAGGTATATCTTTAGATCTTGCAATCGAATCTTTTTGTTTCTTGTTTTATCACTAGTTTAGTTTATAAAAGAAAAATACAAAAAAATGGAGTTAAGTTTGTCTCATATGCTTCATCTTTTTAATATCTTTCATGAGTTTGATGAAAAGGAAAATTGTGCTCAAGTGCTAGAAGAAGAAATCTATAGAATGTTTGGCACTAAATCTTTGGATGATGAGCATGATTGCAATGTTGTTGGTATGAACTCCTTGAATATCCATAGTACTAATGATGATTGCTCTAGTCATGATGAAAATATCTCTCATAAGCATGTCAACTTTTGTGGAATGCATGTTTGCATGAACACACCAAATAGAGAAGATATATATTGGAAGAGGCATAAGCATTTAGAAACTAAATTGTTGCAAGAAAAGTTAAATGGGAGTGCTGAAAATTTACACTTCCTTTGCCGTACTTGTGAACTATGCAATGAACATGGTCATCTACATCTCCTATGCAAATTATTTCATGATCGAATCGTGTCCAAAAGTTGTGATGATTTGATTTCCCTTGCACATTATAATGAACTTAGTTTGCTTTTGGGTTATGAAGAATTTAAACGTTTAACTAAGAATCTTCCACATTTTTCCCTTGAGATATTCCTTGATATTGATCTAGAGAAGATTTATTTGTACTGTGTGGAGAATTGCATTGAAAATACTTATATTGCCAATTACATAAAGAAAAGAAAGCAAATAGAAGATGATGAGTATACTAATGAAAGGGAAGAGACTTCCCAATATCCTCCTATTATTTCTTATGCTAAATCAGGTGACGAGGAGGAACTTTCTATTGAACCAATCTCATCAATAAGGAGCTCGAAGAAGATGGTTGAACCCACACATAATGTGAAGAAGAAAAGGAAGAGAAGGACCAGCAAAGGTAAAAAGGTATCCCTCCCAAATGATGTTGCTCCTACTACTCATTGTGATGATGATAATTGCTATACTATTGGTGCTATCCATACTACTAATGATGAGAATGATTATGCTTATGATATGAAAAGGGCCAAGCTTGGGGAAGCTATGTTTGATGAGTATGAAATATTTGAGAATATATTTGCTGAAATTAATGTTTGTCCCAAGCTTGGGGAAGCTATGTTTGATGAATATGATATTTTTAGTCCCCCAAGTTTTGATAAGAATATTTGTTATGATGAAATCATGCCTCTTACTATGATGATTATATTTATGAAAGTGGATTTGGAAGAGTGTCAACTTTATTTAGTGATGATTCCACTATCTTGGAAAAGGTTTCAATCGATTATGATGAGAACAAAGTTGCTACTTATGATGATTATTGTGATGAAACTTATGCTATAAAAAGTAGTGATGATTATATTTATAAAACTTGTCATGATTATGATTACCCTTTTTCTGAACATTACTCTTTTAATGTGGAAACAATTTTTAGTGTTCAAGTCTCTTATGACACTCTTGCTATTCCGAATGAGAAGAATTTTGCTTATATGGAGAGTAGTAAATTTTCTATGATTGTAGATCATGAAAAGAATGCTTTAGGTGCTGGTTATATTGTTGAATTCATTCATGATTCTACTGAAAATTATTATGAGGGAGGAACATATGCTTGTAGGAATTGCAATAATATCAAGTTTCCTCTCTATGTGTTGAATTTTTTTTGAAGCTATGCTTGTTTTACCTTCCTATGCTAGTTGATTATTGTTCCCATAAGTTGCTTGCTAAAAAAATCCCTATGCATAGGAATTGGGTTAGGCTTAAATGTTCTAGTCATATGCTTCATGATGCTCCCGTTATGTTTCAATTCTTATCTTTTATGTGAGCATCATTACCATCATCATGCCTAGCTAAAAAGGCATTAAAGAAAAGCGCTTGTTGGGAGACAACCCAATATTTACCCTTACTGTTTTTGTGTGTCCACATGATTATGCTACTGTAGTAATCATGTTTTATAGCTTTTGTTTCAACAAAGTGCCAAGTAGAACCTTTGGGAAGACTTGGGTGAAGTTTATGTGATCTTGCTGTAAACAACAGAAACTTTTGCGCTCACGAGATTAGCTGCCATTGTTTACTGGAGAGTGATTTTAGGTTGATTATTTTTGCAGATGATTAATAGACAAATTTTGCAGGTCCATGAATTTATTTCAGGATTTTTTGAGTTCCAGAAGTACACGTTTGATACAGATTACTATAGACTATTCTGTTTTTGACAGATTCTGTTTTCTATGTGTTGTTTGCTTATTTTGATGAATCTATGAGTAGTATCGAAGGGTGTGAACCATAGAGAAGTTATAATACAGTAGATATTACACCAACATGAATTTAGAATGAGTTAATTACAGTACCTAAGTGGTGGTTTTATTTTCTTATACTAACGGAGCTTACGAGTTTTATTTTGAGTTTTGTGTGGTTGAAGTTTTCAAGTTTTGGGTAAAGATTCGATGGACTATGGAATAAGGAGTGGCAAGAGCCTAAGATTGGGGATGCCCAAGGCACCCCAAGGTAATATTCAAGGACAACCAAGAGCCTAAGCTTGGGGATGCCCTGGAAGGCATCCCCTCTTTCGTCTTTGTTCATCGGTAACTTTACTTGGAGCTATATTTTTATTCACCACATGATATGTGTTTTGCTTGGAGCGTCATTTTATTTTGTTAGTATCTTCTTGCTGTTATTTATAATAATGTTTTGCATCTATATTTTCAATAAAAATGTCAAGGATAGCCTTTGTCATGCTTATTTTGCTAGTATACATGTTCCTGTTTGAAAACAGAAAGTTTACCGCTGTTGCAAAAATTCCCTAGAAAAGTCAGAGAATGGTATAATGTTGAATCTTCTTGCATATTTAGATATGATAAATTTACTACAGTGGGAATTTTTTCTCATAATTTTTGGAGTTAGGGAAGTATTGATACTCTTGCATTCTTTACAGACTGTACTGTTTTGGCAGATTGCTGTTATGGTTGCATCGTTTGCATATGTTTGCTTATTTAATGATTCTATTTGAGGATAGGAGTATTAAATATGCAGATACATTTAGTATGCAATGTTGAATAATAATTTTAGTGATTTGTTACAGTAGAAAATGATAAGGTTTTGCATTGGTTTATACTAACCTATCTCACGAGTTCTTGTTGAGTTGGTGTGGATGAAGCTTTCGATAAAAAGAGAAACCATGATATGAGAGGAATTAAGGAGACACAAAAGCTCAAGCTTGGGGATGCCACATTAGGCATCCCACCTTTCTTCTTCAACAATCATCGGTTAGTATCGGTTGAGCCTAAGTTTTTGCTTCTTCACATGAGTTGTGCTATCCTTGCAATGTCATTTTATTTTGTTTTGCTTGCTGTTTAAATAAAGTACTTAAGATCTGAAATTCTTAAATGAGAGAGAGTCTTCATATAGTTACATAATTATTTAGATACTCATTGATCTTCACTTATATCTTTTTGGAGTAGTTTGTCATTTATTCGTGTGCTTCACTTATATCCTATGAGCAAATGGTTGAATAAGTTGAATGTCATAAATCTGAAATTATATATGTCTCATTTGCTTATCCCATGGGGAGTAATGACTTCACATCTAAGAAGTAGAGGTTGTAAATTTGTTGAAGGTTAGCAAGCATTGTATTGGTCATTTGAACAATTCATGAAAGAATATTGAAGGAAGAGAGATTTCACATATAAATATACTATCCTAGACATCTTTTATAATTGTGAGCACTCATTAAGTATGACATGCTAAAGAGTTGATGTTGGACAAGGAAGACAACGTAATGGGTTATGTTTTCTCACATCTCAGTTAAAGTATATTGTCATGGATCATTCAAACATGTTGAGCTTGCCTTTCCCCCTCATGCTAGCCAAAATTCCTTGCACCAAGTAGAGATACTACTTGTGCTTCCAAATATCCTTAAACCCAATTTTTGCCATGAGAGTCCACCATACCTACCTATGGATTGAGTAAGATCCTTCAAGTAAGTTGTCATCGGTGCAAGCAATAAAAATTGCTCTCTAAATATGCATGACTTATTAGTGTGGAGAAAATAAGCTTTGTACGATCTTGTTATGGAAGCAATAAAAGCGACGTACTGCATAATAAAGGTCCATATACAAGGGGCAATATAAAGTGACGTTCTTTCACATTAAGATTTTGTGTATCCAACCCTAAAAGTGCATGACAACCTCTGCTTCCCTCTGCGAAGGGCCTATCTTTTACTTTGTGTCTTTTACTTTTATGCAAGAGTCAAGGTGATATTCACCTTTCCCTTTTTTATTTTATCCTTTGGCAAGCACTTTGTGTTGGGGTGATCCTGATATATATATCCAATTGGATGTAAGTTAGCATGAACTATTATTGTTGACATCACCCAAAGGTGAATACATTGGGAGGCAATACCATAAGCCCCTATCTTTCTCAGTGTCTGATTGAAACTCCATAAGTATGCGTGAGTGTTAGCAATTGTAGAAGACTATATGACAGTTGAGTATGTGGGGTTTGCTATTCCTGAAAATAAGATGAATTGCAATTGTTTGATGACTAAGAATGAAGTTTGCTAGTTTTCAAGAAAGTTTATGATCTAGGCTTTAACATGTGAATTGCTTGTTACTTGTTCGTGAGAAGTTTTATGAGATGAACTACTATTATGACTTATAATCATGCTAGAAAGGTGATTGAAATTATCATTTATCAAACTTGTGCACCTTCTAGCATTCACACTTCATAAATTCTTTCTTTTATCATTTACCTACTCTAGGACGAGTAGGAATTAAGCTTGGGGATGCTGATACGTCTCCAACGTATCTATAATTTATGAAGCATTCATGCTATTTTATTGCCTGTTTTGAATGATTACAAGCTTTATTATACACTTTTATATTACTTTTGGGACTAACCTATTAACCGGCGGCCCAGCCCATATTGCTGTTTTATTGCCTGTTTCGGTATTTCAAAGAAAAGGAATATCAAACGGAGTCCAAACAGAATGAAACCTTCGGGAGCGTGATTTTTAGGAAGAATATGATCCGAGAGACTTGGAGTTCATGTCAGAAGATCCTCGAGGAGGCCACGAGATAGGGGGCGCACCCACCCCCCTGGGTGCGCCCTACCCTCTCATGGGCCCCTCGAGGCTCCCCCGATCGACTTCTTTCTCCTATATAAGCCTACGTACCCTAAAAACATCAAAACAGAAGATATATCGGGAGTTCCGCCTACGCAAGCCTCTATAGCAACCAAAAACCTCTCGGGAGCCCGTTCCGGCACCCTGCCGGAGGGGGAACCCATCACCGGTGGCCATCTTCATCATCCCGGCACTCTCCATGACGAGGAGGGAGTAGTTCACCCTCGGGGCTGAGGGTATGTACCAGCAGCTATGTGTTTGGTCTCTCTCTCTCTCGTGTTCTCTCTATGGCACGATCTTGATGTATCGCGAGCTTTGCTATTATAGTTGGATCTTATGATGTTCTTCCCCCTCTATTCTCTTGTAATGGATTGAGTTTTCCTCTTCAAGTTATCTTATCAGATTGAGTCTTTAAGGATTTGAGAACACTTGATGTATGTCTTGCCGTGTTTATCTGTGGTGACAATGGGATATCATGTGCCACTTGATGTATGTTTTGGTGACCAACTTGCGGGTTCCGCCCATGAATCTATGCATAGGGGTTGGCACACATTTTCGTCTTGACTCTCCGGTAGAATCTTTGGGGCACTCTTTAAAGTACTTTGTGTTGGTTGAATAGATGAATCTGAGATTGTGTGATGCATATCGTATAATCATGCCCACGGATACTTGAGGTGACAATGGAGTACTAGGTGACATTAGTGTTTTGGTTGATTTGTGTCTTAAGGTGTTATTCTAGTACTAACTCTTGAATAAATTGATCCGAAAGAATAACTTTGAGGTGGTTTCGTACCCTATCATAATCTTTTCATTTGTTCTCTGCTATTAGTGGCTTTGGAGTGACTCTTTGTTGCATGTTGAGGGATTGTTATATGATCTATCTATGTTATTATTGTTGAGAGAACTTGCACTAGTGAAAGTATGAACCTTAGGCCTTGTTTCCTATCATTGCAATACCGTTTACGCTCACTTTTATCATTAGTTACCTTGCTGTTTTTATAATTTCAGATTACAAAAACCTTTATCTACTATCCATATTGCACTTGTATCACCATCTCTTCGCCGAACTAGTGCACCTATACAATTTACCATTGTATTGGGTGTGTTGGGGACACAAGAGACTCTTTGTTATTTGGTTGCAGGGTTGTTTGAGAGAGACCATCTTCATCCTACGCCTCCCACGAATTGATAAACCTTAGGTCATCCACTTGAGGGAAATTTGCTATTGTCCTACAAACCTGTGCACTTGCAGGCCCAACAACGTCTACAAGAAGAAGGTTGTGTAGTAGACATCAGGAATCCACAGTAACGGAATGCCGTTAAGCTATCGGGTCCGGTTTTGGATCCGATAACCCGTTAACAGCCCGGACCAATGGGGATTTTCCACGTGTAAAATCATCATTGGCCGCAGGAAACACGTGTTGCCTCACCGTTGGGACAGATGTCATCCAATCATTGGACAGGAGGCGCCTATGATAGGTCGACACGTGGCACGGCCCAACAGTGGCCCATTCCGGTGAAAAAGGCCGGCCCAGTAAAAATTAGCAGGCCGTCCCATATAAGGCCTACTTGTGTCAGGTCCATTTAAGCCCACGGCCCATACGAGATGTGCCAATTCGGCCCGTCAACGGCCCGTTAAAGATTTAACACTAGTGCAACCCATCATCTGTTCGAGCCCGTTAATAGCCCACTATATATTTGGGCTCAATATCGGCCTGATGAGATTTCGGCCTGTTAACGGCCCATTCAATGGATGGGCCAATTTTCAGGATGTACATCTTGTCGGCCTTTTAGCGACCCATTTAAATGCTGGGCTAATTTCCAGCCCAGTGTGTCTTTCAGCCTATTGACGACCCATAAATCAGATGGGCCATTTGTAGTCGGACCTGAGTTTCGGCCTTTTAGTGGCCCATTTAAGTGTTGGGCCAATTTCCGGCCTGGTGTCTCTTTCAGCCTGTTGACGGCCCATACATCAGTTGGGCCATTTGCAGTCGGACCTGAGTTTTGGCCTTTTAGCGACACATTTAAGTGTTGGGCCAATTCCCGGCCCTATGTGCCTCTCGGCCTATTAACGGACCATAAATGAGTTGGGCCATTTGTAGTCGGACCTTAGTTTTGGCCTTTTAACGGCACATGCCCTTCATGGTCCAATACCAGCCCGGTTTCTCTTTCGGCATGCTAAAGGCCCACAACACAGTTGGGCCATTTACAATATGACCTGACTTTCGGCCTCTTAGCGGCCCATGCTCTTCATGGTCCAGTACAAGCCCGCTGTCTCTTTCGGCCTGCTAAAGGCCTACAGTATAGTTGGGCCATATGTAGCCCAAACTTAGTAACGGCCTATTAACGGCCCGTGAAACCAATTGGGCCCACCTATTGCTCGCTTCGATGTCGGCCTGTTAACGACCCGGGAGGTAAGAGGGCCGACCTTTAACTTTCGGCCTAGTAACGACCCATTAACTTAATGGGCCCACTAAAGTTTGTACGTGTCTTTAGGCCAAATTATATAATTTGAGCCCATTACAACGAGCAATTATGCACAGGACCAAAACCGATCAAGCAAAGGTACGACATACAGGGAATAACATTGCACATCCAACATATATTATAGGAAATTACATCCACTAGGCAATCAAAGATTGATGCCACTGCAAATAAATGAGTAGAACCTAACCATCTACAACGTCACAATCTACAACCTCAGCACAGGTGACGCCCATAAGCATGTGTGCAAGTTCTTTCTGCTTTGCTACACTATCTCTGAAAACATTGATCAGTTGTTGTGTCGCACGACTCTGCGCCTCTGATTCTTCCACCATTTCCATGATAGCTTTAGCCATTAATTGGTTCACAAACATACATTTATTCCGTTGCATTCGAGACAGAGGATACTGAACAGATTCGGATGGCGATTTTGGCAGGCTTGTATTATTGATAGTGGAGAGTGTCTCGACCACTGCATCATAACATAAATTAGGAGGGGAACCAAATAGATTAATCATGAGTTATTGCCATGTTACATGACCTAGATTTATTAGAAAGAAACAATGGGTTTGCCTTGCAGTTTCCAGAGTTTGTCTTCTTATCTTCAGCAGCCTGCACCAAATTAACACACTAGCATTGCTATCATTGGCCAAGTCAGATAATAGCAAAGCAACATTGACACAATGAACGTTTGGGTAACTAGCCTACACCAAATTAACACAATATGGCACAGCTATCATCAACCAGGCAAGATAATACGAAAGCAACATTAACACAATGAATGAATGGGCAACCAGAGAAGCACTACAATTCAGTAATGTGCGTGATATGAGATAGTACACTCATGCAGCTCAATATGCAAAACTAGCAGGCAGTTTTCCTTACAAAAATCAACATTGGCGCCTTTAACATTTTGCTACAACTAATTTTAGATCAGATAAAGGTTAGATTCATGCCGATTAACAAAATACATGCTGATGTAAAAATATAGTGATATACAACAGGCACTTACATCAGCATTGGAGCATACAGAATTCCCGCCAGATATTTTCCTCGAATACGATCCCAATGGAGGAAGTCTTCTATCATTTAACCTTATTTTCTAAAAGAGAGATGGGTAAGAAACATGTAGAAAATATGATCAGCATGCTATAAAATTTCATGATGCAAGGATAAGCACATGCTTCTTAGAATGGAGTTGACATATTTTTGCTGGACTGGAGCGGACTAGTTCTTTGGCCACTGGAATCTGCTTATTATCAGTAGGAGTTGGGTTTCTCTGTGCTGGAGCAGTATCTATAAAAACTGGAGTTGGTTTATTATCTCCTGGCATTTGGATCTTTTGCAAAGGCCTTGTTTGTAACCCTTCAGATTCTAGCATAGTCGTCTTCCCCTTGCATGCCTTGTATATAAGAATGGTGCTTGAGTTATAAAACATGCTACAGCAGAGAGATGGAATAGGTACTGAATAATAGAAAGGCATGACATATTAACATGTATTCCCTCCATCCGGAAAAAATGGATGAGTCTAGGCGTATTTCAGTTCTAGACACATCCTTTTTTATCCATTTCGGCAACATGTAATCCGTACGGAGGGAGTATGGTGTAAGAGCTAGGGATACGACAGGACAACACAACAAAAAAAACACTAGTTGAATGTAAAATTGTATGCTAGCAGAGTACATACAGAAAAAACTAAGGCAACATACACGTGTATGATTAGAAAACTAAGATGGCATTGCAACAATGCACTAGAACATCACTTCAATGTAAAAAACATGGTATGGTAGATAGATGAAGTACATACTGATGAATAACAATGCATAAGATATTCAGAAGCATGATGTCCAAATTAAGCAGATGGCATTGCGATAGAGTAGAATGACAGTACTTGAATTTGGAAACATGTTATCATGAATGGAATAGATACTGAAAAACAGGAAGGCATGACATATTTACATGCATGATCAGCATGCTAAGCACATGGCATTGCAACAGAGTAAATACACTCTAGGACATTGTACGCATGTTGTACCCATATCACAGGCCAAGTTAGAGCAAGGACCTTGTGGGGTGAAGAGGATTCATCATCTTTCTACAAAGTCTTTACATGTTCCATCATATTGGATATCATTGACATCTAGTTTATTGGCCTTTACATTGCTCCGTGAGGTTCTTGTGGATATATCAGTGTGTGCAATTATATCTGACATGCATGGAAGACAACTAGTAGTTAGATTTATGTAATGAGTGCCTGTAGGAGATGACATAAATAGTAGGACTGGGGTTAACTAGCAGCAACAGGTCTCATAAACTAAAGGGAGAACACAGATGAAAGCTACATAATATGTATCGTTTGTACTCGAGATTAACTAGATGGCACAGAAAAGTATTAAAGAACAACATAGGTAATACTAGAAGTGGTATAATACTATAATCACCAGCCTGTTGGATAGCATTGGCTGATGGATGATAACTATGAAATAGCGTTACCTAAAGAACAAGTATCTTAGCTGAACTATGGAACAACCTTAACTCCTGAACAAGACCCATAAGAGATCAGCATGAATATACAGTGAAATGTGATAATCTATTTTCCATGCTTAGATGAATAACAAAGCCATAAATGTTGCACACAAGTAAGATGAGGGTACAACCTATCTGGCTGCCATCGATAGGAGTGAGCATCATGTGCTGACTTGTCGATGGCCCTGTAGTTGTTGTGGCTATCCATGTCGGGCACGCGCATTCGTTGCAGGGAACTGTTGAGTCGGGACTATAGCTCCCTTCTGGTGTATGCTTCCCTTGTTGGAGCAGCTGCAGTGAGTCGGAAGACGGTGTGTCTGAAGATGCAGATAACGCATAATGTTAAGAACGACATATCTCTTGGATCTGAACAAATACACTAAGAGATCAACAATAAGGTACGAGAGTGGTCACACGTCTATTGACTGAAGACTAAATCGGGGTCACACGATTTTATTTTATTTTGGTACTGTTCGATCTACGCCGGATGGCTTGATGGCCGTCTTGTGCCTCCCGGCTGACACTGTTCGGAATCTTCCCCGAAGAGCCAGCGACCAACGGCAAAGCAGCTTGCCTCCGCCATCCGTGGCCCCGGCCCAAACCCCGCCCCCACCCCACCGCACTGCCATGGTTGCGCCGCCCCCGGGCCAATCCACAAAGACTCCCCGTCATCCAGATTCGGCGGCCGCAGTTCCTTCAACCCACGCAACTCTAAGATAGCCATCTAAGCGCTGCTTCCGCGGAGAACTTTCGGCCCCGCACCCTTATGTTAGACACCAGCCAACCGACAGCCTAGGAGCTCCGCCGCCTCGAGGGGTGCTGCTTCCCATTGGGAATCGATTGGCCCAGAATAAAAATTCAGACAACTAATGCCTAAATAAAGTGATTTGAGATGAGGGTGCGACCTATCTGGCGGCATGGTGAAGTAGGCAGGTCCAGCTGCCGAGTCGGTGAGGCCGGCGCGGTTGCAGTGGCGACCGTCGGTAGGTAAACATCGATGTCGTGACGGTCGACGGCTACGGGGAAGCAGCGCCAGGACTCTGGACGGATCCGAAGTTGGAGCCACCCCGGCGCCGTGAACAACGACGAGGGTGAATCGGCTCTGGTACGGTTCACGCGGCCGTCGTTGAGGCAGCTACAGCAGCACGGAGTAAGAGGCACACAGCCCAGTGCATGACGGCAAATGGACAGCGTCTCCGGCATTAGGGAGGCTGTGAAATTTGTGCGGTGGGGGATGCCATGGGGGAGGGGCTGAGGTTTCCCGGCTCGGGAGAAGGGAGCTTCCCAGGGAGAAGGTG